>NC_029792.2:24229026-24232940 GCF_000816755.2 Arachis ipaensis
GTGCATATGTCTTTTGAATTTGTTGTTTAAGATTGTTAAATATGTTGGCTCTTGAAAGAATGATGAGCATGAGACATGTTATTGATAATCTGAAAAATCATAAAAATGATTCTTGAAGCAAGAAAAAGCAGCAAAGAACAAAGCTTGCAGAAAAAAAATATATATATATATATTAGAAAGAAAAAGAAAAAGCAAGCAGAAAAAGTCAAAAGCTCTTAAAACCAAGAGGCAAGAGCAAAAAGCCAATAACCCTTAAAACCAAAAGGCAAGGGCAAATAAAAAGGATCCCAAGGCTTTGAGCATCAGTGGATAGGAGGGCCAAGAAGGAATAAAATCCTGGCCTAAGCGGCTAAACCAAGCTGTCCCTAACCATGTGCTTGTGGCGTGAAGGTGTCAAGTGAAAACTTGAGACTGAGCGGTTAAAGTCAAGGTCCAAGCAAAAGGAAGAGTGTGCTTAAGAACTCTGGACACCTCTAGCTGGGGACTTTAGCAAAGCTAAGTCACAATCTGAAAAGGTTCACCCAGTTATGTGTCTGTGGCATTTATGTATCCGGTGGTAATACTGGAAAACAAAGTGCTTAGGGCCACGGCCAAGACTCATAAAATAGCTGTGTTCAAGAATCATCACACTGAAATAGGAGAATCAATAACACTATCTGAATTCTAAGTTCCTATAGATGCCAATCACTCTGAGCTTCAATGGATAAAGTGAGATGCCAAAACTGTTCAGAAGCAAAAAGCTACTAGTCCCGCTCGTCTAATTAGAATCTGAGCTTCACTCAAAAACTCTGAGATATTATTACTTCTCAACCTATTAGTCTTCTATTTTATTTGTCTAGTTGCTTGAAGACAAGCAACAGTCTAAGTTTGGTGTTGTGATGAGCGGATATTTTATACGCTTTTTGGGGATAATTTCATATAGTTTTGAGTATGTTTTAGTTAGTTTTTAGTCTATTTTCATTAGTTTTTAGGAAAAATTCATATTTCTGGACTTTACTATGAGTTGTGTGTTTTTCTGTAATTTCAGGTATCTTTCTGGCTGAAATTGAAGGAGCTGAGCAAAAATCTGATTCAGGCTGAAAAAGGACTGCTGATGCTGTTGGATTCTGACCTCCCTGCACTCAAAGTGGATTTTCTGGAGCTACAGAACTCGAAATGGCATGCTTTCAATTGCGTTGGAAAGTAGACATCCAGGGCTTTCTAACAATATATAATAGTCCATAATTTGCACAAGGATAGATAACGTAAACTGGCGTTCAACGCCAGTTCTCTGCCCAATTCTGGCGTCCAGCGCCAGAAAAGGATCAAAAGCTGGAGTTGAACGCCCAAACTGGCATAAAAACTGGCGTTCAACTCCACAAATGGCCTCTGCACGTGAATTGCTTAAGTCTCAACCCAGCACACACCAAGTGGGCCCCAGAAGTGGATCTCTGCATCATCCATCATAGTTTACTCATATTTTGTAACCCTAGGCTACTAGTTTAGTATTTAACAACTTTTAGAGACTTATTTTTCATCTCATGACATTTTAGATCTGAACTTTGTATTCTCTGACGGCATGAGTCTCTAAACCCCATTGTTGGGGGTGAGGAGCTCTGCTGTGTCTCGATGAATTAATGCAAGTATTTCTGTTCTCTATTCAAACACGCTTGTTCCTATCTAAGATTTCCAAGGTAACCATAGATTGCTTCAAACCAACAATCTCCGTGGGATTCGACCCTTACTCACGTAAGGTATTACTTGGACGACCCAGTGCACTTGCTGGTTAGTGGTACGAGTTGTGAAAAGTGTGATTCATAATTCGTGCACCAGAACCTCTATACTGTGGTAAAAAGGATCCCTATTATTATTTTTCTGTTCTCTCTTTTTCATATGAGCAGGAACAAGGACAAGAACATTCTTGTTGAAGCAGATCCAGAACCTGAAAAGGACTCTGAAGAGGAAACTAAGAGAAGCTAAATTACAACAATCCAGCAAGCACCTTTCAGAAATTTTCGAACAAGAAGAGGAGATGGCAGCCAAAAATAATAATAATGCAAGGAGGATGCTTGGTGACTTTACTGCACCTAATTCCAATTTATATGGAAGAAGCATCTCCATTCCTGCCATTGGAGCAAACAATTTTGAGCTGAAACCTCAATTAGTTTCTCTGATGCAGCAGAACTGCAAGTTTCATGGACTTCCATCTGAAGATCCTTTTCAGTTCTTAACTGAATTCTTGCAGATATGTGATACTGTTAAGACTAATGGAGTAGATCATGAAGTCTACAGGCTCATGCTTTTCCCTTTTGCTGTGAGAGACAGAGCTAGAATATGGTTAGACTCTCAACCTAAGGATAGCTTGAACTCTTGGGATAAGCTGGTCAAGGCTTTCTTAGCCAAGTTCTTTCCTCCTCAAAAGCTGAGTAAGCTTAGAGTGGATGTTCAGACCTTCAGACAGAAAGAAGGTGAATCCCTCTATGAAACTTGGGAGAGATACAAAGAACTGACCAAAAAGTGTCCTTCTGACATGCTTTCAGAATGGACCATCCTGGATATATTCTATGATGGTCTATCCGAATTGGCTAAAATGTCATTGGATACTTCTGCAGGTAGATCCATTCACTTAAAGAAAACGCCTGCAGAAGCTCAAGAACTCATTGACATGGTTGCTAATAACCAGTTCATGTACACTTCTGAGAGGAATCTTGTGAGTAATGGGACGCCTATGAAGAAGGGAGTTCTTGAAATTGATACTCTGAATGCCATATTGGCTCAGAATAAAATATTAACTCAGCAAGTCAATATGATTTCTCAGAGTCTGAATGGATTGCAAGCTGCATCCAACAGGACTCAAGAGGCATCTTCTGAAGAAGAAGCTTATGATCCTGAGAATCCTGCAATAGCAGAGGTGAATTACATGGGTGAACCATATGGAAACACCTATAATCCCTCATGGAGAAATCACCCAAATCTCTCATGGAAGGATTAACAAAAGCCTCAACAAGGCTTTAATAATGGTGGAAGAAATAGGTTTAACAATAGTAAATCTTTTCCATCATCCACTCAGCAACAGACAGAGAACTCTGAACAAAATACCTCTAATTTAGCAAACTTAGTCTCTGATCTATCTAAGGCCACTATAAGTTTCATGAATGAAACAAGATCCTCCATTAGAAATTTGGAGGTACAAGTGGGCCAGCTGAGTAAAAGGATCACTGAAATCCCTCCTAGTACTCTCCCAAGCAATACAGAAGAAAATTCAAAAGGAGAGTGCAAGGCCATTGACATAGTCAACACGGCCGAACCTGGAGAGGAAGGGGAGGATATAAATCCCAGTGAGAAAGACCTCCTGGGACGTCCAGTGATCAATAAGGAGTTTCCCTCTGAAGAACCAAAGGAATCTGAGACTCATCTAGAGACCATAGAGATTCCATTGAACCTCCTTATGCCCTTCATAAGCTCTGACGAGCATTCATCTTCTGAAGAGAATGAGGATGTTACTGAAGAGCAAGTTACCAAGTACCTTGGTGCAATCATGAAGCTGAATGCCAAATTATTTGGTATTGAGACTTGGGAAGATAAACCTCCCTTGTTCACCAATGAACTAAGTGATCTGGATCAACTAACATTGCCTCAGAAGAAACAAGATCCTGGAAAGTTTGTAATACCTTGTACCATAGGCAACATGATCTTTGAAAAGGCTCTGTGTGACCTTGGTTCAGGGATACACCTCATGCCCCTCTCTGTAATAGAGAAACTGGGAATCTTTGGGGTGCAAGCTACTAAAATCTCATTAGAGATGGCAGACAATTCAAGAAAACAGGCTTATGGACAAGTAGAGGACGTGTTAGTAAAGGTTGAAGGCCTTTACATCCCTGCTGATTTCATAATCCTTGATACTGGGAAGGATGAGGATGAATCCATCATCCTTG
>NC_029792.2:24233033-24237723 GCF_000816755.2 Arachis ipaensis
TTGAACTCCCATATCCAAACTCTAAGTTTGGTGTTGGAAAGTCTCAACAATGCTCTGAACATTTATGAGGCTCCATGAAAGCCCACTGTCAAGCTATTGACATTAAAGAAGCGCTTGTTGGGAGGTAACCCAATTTTTATTTATCTAATTTTATTTTTCTTGTTCTTTCATGTTTTATTAGGTTCATGATCATGTGGAGTCACAAAATAAATATAAAAATTGAAAACGGAATCAAAAACAGCAGAAGAAAAATCACACCCTGGAGGAAGACCTTAGTGGTGTTAAACGCCAGTAAGAAGCATCTGGCTGGCGTTCAACGCCAGAACAGAGCATGGTTCTGGCGCTGAACGCCCAAAATGGGCAGCATCTGGGCGTTTGAATGCCAGAATTGTACTCTGGAGAAGAGCTGGCGCTGAACGCCCAGAACAAGCATGGTTCTGGCGTTTAACGCCAGAAATGGGCAACAAATGGGCGTTCAACGCCCAGAACAAGCACCAATCTGGCGCTGAACGCCCAGAGTTGTGTGCAAGGGCATTTTGCATGCCTAATTTGGTGCAAGGTTGTAAATCCTTGAACACCTCCCCCACCTACTTCCACTCACTTCTTCTCACCCCTCTTTCACACAATCCCATAAACACTCTTCCCCAAAACTCTTCACCAATCGCCTCAATCTCTCTTCCCTATAACCACTTCACCACTCACATCCATCCACTCTTCCCCATAAACCTACCTCATAAACTCCACCTACCTTCAAAATTCAAAATCAATTTTCCACCCAAAACCCACCCTTATGGCCGAATGTTACCCCCCTCCCTTCCCTATATATAACCCTCCATTCTTCCTCATTTTCACACAACACAACCCTCTCTTCTCTTCTTGGCCGAATACACCCATCCCCCCTCTCCTCCATATTTTCTTCTTCTTCTTCATCTATTCTTTCTTCTCTTGCTCGAGGGCGAGCAAAATTCTAAGTTTGGTGTGGTAAAAGCATAAGCTTTTTATTTTTCCATTACCATTGATGGCACCCAAGACCGGAGAATCCTCTAGAAAAGGGAAAGGGAAGACAAAAGCTTCCACCTCCGAGTCATGGGAGATGGAAAGATTCATCTCCAAAGCTCATCAAGACCACTTCTATGATGTTGTGGTAAAGAAGAAGGTGATCCCCGAGGTCCCTTTCAAGCTCAAGAAGAATGAGTATCCGGAAATCCGACATGAAATCCAAAGAAGAGGTTGGGAAGTTCTAACAAACCCCATCCAACAAGTCGGCATCCTAATGGTTCAAGAGTTCTATGCCAATGCATGGATCACTAGGAACCATAATCAAAGTAAGAACCCAAACCCAAAGAATTATATTACAATGGTTCGGAGGAAATACTTAGATTTTAGTCCGGAAAATGTGAGGTTGGCGTTTAACTTGCCTATGATGCAAGGAGATGCACGCCCCTACACTAGAAGGGTCAACTTTAATCAAAGGTTGGACCAAGTCTTGACTCCAAAGGCAAGCCGGTTCAATTAAGAAGACTGGACCTCAAGCCTGTGGCTAGAGGATGGTTGGAGTTCATCCAACGCTCCATCATCCCCACTAGCAACCGATCTGAAGTTACTGTGGATCGGGCCATCATGATTCATAGCATCATGATTGGAGAAGAAGTAGAAGTCCATGAAGTCATCTCCCTTGAATTCTACAAAATAGCCGAAAAGCCCTCTCCTGGGGCAAGGCTAGCTTTTCCTTATCTTATTTGCCATCTATGTTACTCAGCTGGAGCTTCCATAGAAGGAGACATTCCCATTGAGGAAGAGAAGCCCATCACTAAGAAAAGGATGGAGCAAGCAAGAGAGCCCTTGCATGGATCTCAAGAGACGCATGAAGCTCATCACCATGAGATCCCAGAGATGCCTCAAATGCATTTTCCTCCAATCTTTTGAAGTTTTTGTTTAAGAATGTTAAATATGTTGGCTCTTGAAAGAATGATGATAAGGAGACATGTTATTTGATAATCTGAAAAATCATAAAAATGATTCTTGAAGCAAGAAAAAGCAGCAAAGAACAAAGCTTGCAGAAAAAAATAGCTAAAAAATAGAAAGAAAAAAAAAGAGAGAAAAAGCAAGCAGAAAAAGCCAAAAGCTCTTAAAACCAAGAGGCAAGAGCAAAATGGATTCTGACCTCCCTGCACTCAAAGTAGATTTTCTGGAGCTACAGAACTCAAAATGGCACGCTTCCAATTTCGTTGAAAAGTCGACATCCAGGGCTTTCTAGCAATATATAATAGTCTATACTTTGGCCGAGCTTAGATGATGTAAAAGGGCATTGAACGCCAGTTCTACGCTGATGTCTGGAGTTAAACGCCAGAAACACGTCACAAGCCAAAGTTGAACGCCAGAAATACGTTACAAACTGGCGTTCAACTCCAAGATTGACTCTACACGTGTAACATTCAAGCTCAGCCCAAGCACACACCAAGTGGGCCCCGAAAGTGGATTTATGCATCAATTACTTACGTCTGTAAACCCTAGTAACTAGTTTATTATAAATAGGACTTTTTACTATTGTATTAGACATCTTTTAATCATTTTTAGATCTTTAGACCTCCATGGGAGGATGGCCACTCGGCCATGCTTACCCTATGTTCACTTATGTATTTTCAACGGTAGAGTTTCTACACTCCATAGATTAAGGTGTGGAGCTCTGCTGTTCCTCAAAGATTAATGCAAAGTACTACTGTTTTTCTATTCAATTCAACTTATTCTGCTTCTAAGATATTCATTCGCACTTCAACCTGAATGTGATGAACGTGACAACCATCATCATTCCCCCACGAACGCGTGCCTGACAACCACTTCCATTCCACCTTAGATTGAATGAGTATCTCTTGGATCTCTTAATCAGAATCTTCGTGGTATAAGCTAGATTGATGGCGGCATTCATGAGAGGTCGGAAAGTCTAAACCTTGTCTGTGGTATTCTGAGTAGGACTCTGGGATTGAATGACTGTGACGAACTTCAAACTCGCGAGTGCTGGGCGTAGTGACAGACGCAAAAGGAGGGTGAATCATATTCCAGTATGATCGAGAACCTCAGATGATTAGCCGTGCTGTGACAGAGCATCGGACCATTTTCACAAGAGGATGGGATGCAGCCATTGACAAGGGTGATGCCTCCAGACAATTAGCCATGCAGTGACAGCGCATCGGACCATTTTCCAGAGAGGATAAAAAGTAGCCATTGACAACGGTGATATCCTTACATAAAGCCAGCCATAGAAAGGAGTAGGATTGATTGGATGAAGACAGCAGCAAAGCAGAGGTTCAGAGGAATGAAAGCATCTCTATGCACTTATCTGAAATTCTCACCAATGATTTACATAAGTATTTCTATCCTTATTTTATTATTTATTTTTGAATACTCTATAACTATTTTATATCCGCCTGACTGAGATTTACAAGGTGACCATAGCTTGCTTCATACCAACAATCTCCGTGGGATCGACCCTTACTCACGTAAGGTTTATTACTTGGACGGCCCAGTACACTTGCTGGTTAGTTGTATCGAAGTTGTGAATGAAAAATAATTTATTAAGACGTGCGTACCAAGTTTTTGGCGCCGTTGTCTGAGATCACAATTTCGTGCACCAGTGGTCCCTCCAATACAGCAAGCCACATGCCAGATATAACAAAAGCAACAAAACAAAACAAGCATCCTAAATAGTGTTCGACAAAAGTGGTTCATAAGCCACTGAAAGTACATGGACATAGGATATAATAAAGTTCACAGCCACAGCCAAAAAACTAATACTACTAAGTCATAATTACTTTAAAAAACTAGAGTAAACTACCATTTCTACACACGAAAGTTGAAAACGCTGACATATCTACCCATAGAAAAAGAAAATTACCATTTGTATCCATGAAATATGAGTTCCATATAACAAAATTATCCAAACACTAAAAAATCACATAAAATCCCCAAATTACCCTTATCATCATCTGCATCATCCACCCCTCCTTCTCTCCTTCCCTGTCTTGCCTTTGCCTGAGCCAAACTCTGAGTTCAAAGGCACCACTATCTCATTTCCTTTATCACTACCATCACCACCACCGCCGCCACTATACCTCCATCATCATCTTCTTCACATAAAGCAGCAGCAACAACAACAACAACAACAACAACAACAATAACAACAACAACAACAACAACAACAACAACAACAACAATAGAAAAAGCAAAGAGAAAAACAGTTCTTCCTCCCTCACTGAACAACGTCGACGACGATGGTGGCAGTGACACCCACCGGCGCCGTCGCCCTCTCCTCCTTCTCCGATCTCTTGCGCGCTCTCTTCTTTCCAAACCAGCAACAACGACAGTGACAGAATCAATCAATGGCGGCAACAGTTCCCTCTTCCTTGGTTCCGGCTCACATCTCCTCTTCGGACTCCCTCAACAACGGCAACGATAATACGATAGCGACAGTGAGTCCCCACGTTGCCAGTGCGGTCTCCCTCCCCCTCCTCTTCTCTTCTTCTTCCTCGGGTGGGAGTATGTGTAATGTCTCTGTGTGTGAGTTTTGGAGGGAAAGGGGGTGGTGACTGGGTGAAGAGGGTTAGGTTTAGAAAGGTGGCTGGGTGAAGGGGGTGGTGGTGGGATTTGAGATTAGAAAGGAAAAAAGGGGTGGTGGCTGGGTGAAGAGGGTTAG
>NC_029792.2:24237832-24247845 GCF_000816755.2 Arachis ipaensis
TTAAAGTTAGAAAGGTGACTGGGTGAAGGAGGTGGTGGTAGGATTTGAGATTAGAAAGGAAAAGAGGGTGGTGGCTGGGTGAAGAGGGTTAGGGTTAGAAAGGTAACTGGGTGAAGGGAGTGGTGTGGTGGTGAAGATAAGGATAATTTAGAGATTTTAGATAATTTTTTAGTGTTTGGATAATTTTGTTGTACGAAATCCATATTTTATGGGTACAAATGGTAATTTTCTTTTTCTATGGGTAGATATGTAAGTATTTTTAACTTTCGTGGGTAGAAACGGTAGTTTACTCAAAAAACTAATATGTTGTGAGGTGTACAGTTTCACTTGGTCTAGCTTTTGCCTTCCTCACACCTATCTTAAGTCTTCCACTATGCCTTACACCAAAAATTTTTGTCTTAGGTAGTGGTGGAGCTGTGGACCTTGTTGGAGCTGGTGCAGGTTGTGGTGGATCTGCTGGAAGAGGTAGTGGTGGAGTTGTGGAACTTCTTGGATCTGGTGCAGACAGTGGTGGAGCTAGTGCAATCACTGGTGGAGCTGGTGCAGGCAGTAGTGAGGCTGGTGGAGGCAGAGGTGGAATTGTGGAACTTGTTGTAGCTGATGCAGGTGGTGCAGGTGCTGGCTGAGAAACAGCAGCAGCAGGAGTAGCAGATCTAGCCTTTCCAGATCTGGATCCTCCTCTACCACGTCCCCTTCCCCTTCCGCTTCCTCTTTGGCTAACAGTGGCAGAAGCTACCATGAGGAGCAGGTGCAGGAGCACTACCTTGAGGAGCAACATTTTTAGATCCAGGGTTGTTTCTTGAAAACAAGAGCACACAGGCTAAGTGATAGAGTATAAAACTACCAACATATGAAGAAGCCAAGATTTAAAGGCAGATACCTGTTATATCAGGATTGGGACAATATCTCCTATTGTGTCCATATTGGCCACAGTTGCTGCAGGTAATTGATGTTTCACTCCTTCTCAATTTTGTTTGTGATCTATCCTCATCATGCTCTCTAATCCTTACTCTCCTAGGTCTTCCAGGCTTGACCCTAAAAATTGGAGGTCTAATTGTGTCAAGTTCGACCTTTGGCCACATATTTTCACCATTAATTGGATTGAGTATTGTCCCATAGCATGCCAGATATGCTGCTGGTGTGTAATAGTTACTGCAGTAGTCCTTAGGGTTGTCTCCTTTCATGAATATTGCAGAACAAGCATGCTGACAAGGCATGCCAGCCAGTCCCCAGAACCTACAACGACATGAACCAACTAGTAAATCTACAACAAACCTCTCTTGAATCATCCTATTTTTATGTGAAATCTCATACTTTAAATCCCCAGCCCACCTAGGTTGCCATTCCATGGACCTTCTACACATGATATCTAACCTCTTTCTAGGATTTGGCAGTATTTTTCCCATGAACTTAGCTCCCTTTTTCTTCTTCTCGGGAAACTTCCCCATCCAATAACATCTAATCTACTCAAACATGTCAAAATGAGCTTCTCGCGAGCTTCCAAAATTCGTCCATTAAAAGCCTCAGATATGTTGTTCATTAGCATATCACTCTTGGCATAATGAGTGAAGTGAGATTTAGTCCATACCTTAGGATCTAGGGCTGCCAACTTGTCATAACACTCTCTATTTACCTCTTTCAAACGATCCATCTTTTTATTCTACTCCTCCACATAAGTTGCTTTAGCAGTAGAAAGTATCAAGTGCCTTAAAAGTGTACCCCCCCCCCTCTCCAAAAGCCTTCTTACAGTTGGCATAGAGGTGTCGAAGGCAAAATTGATGCTCCACTCCCAGAAGAATTTCATAAAATACTTGAAGCAGCCCCTACCAAGAGATCAATGGTCAGCTGAATTAAGAATAAAATTCATAGAAAATTATAAAAATGAATTCATAAAAAACTAAAATTAATATCTTGCCTTTTGCTAGTCTGACATAAAGACTCATTTCTTATTTGTGAAGTCTTCAATGTCCTGAAGTAGCAACTCCAAGAACCAGGCCCATGAATCCTTAGTCTCTGCCTCTACTACTGCAACTGCTAGGAAAAAGTAGTTATCATTAGGATCTCTGTCCACAGCAGCTAACAATTGTTGTCCATGATCACCCTTCAGATGGCAACCATCCAGTCCTATAATAGGCCTACAAGCAACCAGGAGCCCTTTCATCACAGCATCAAGACACATGTACATTCGTACAAACCTTGGTTGGATTGTTGGACAGGGTCTATCCAACTTCAGCTTCAATGTCGATCCAAGGTTTGCTCTCAGTACCTCTGTACAGTAGTCTCTGATCCTCTCATATTGCTGCACTGCCTTCCCATGCACAACTTCCCTTGCCTTTCTTCTTGCCCAATAAGCCTTCCACACAGATATATTTTCCATGTATTTATCTTGAATTATTTGAATTATAGTACCCAGCTTCATATCTTCTCCTCTACTTAAATTATTGGTGATTTTCTTTGCAATCTAATTGCTGGACGCAAGACGGCCACTGTAGTTCCTCCCACAAGTGTGCTTGCTCTTCAATGTCTTCAGCCTAACACAGCCAGATTTTTCTACTTTACTTGCAAATGCCATCCATGGACACTCTCCTCCTAAACCCTTACATTTGACTCTGCATCTAACTTTATCGTTCTTGACATATCTAATGTCCCTCCCATTCAACAATGCATGTTCCTTAATAGCCTCCTTAAACTCAGCAATAGAATTAAACTCAGTCCCCATCCGAAACTCATAATCAACACTCATGTCAGCTTCATTATATCTAGGATACCTCTTTTTTCTTACAGGCTCATCAGAATCTCCATCATAGCTGTCCAATGACTCTGTATCATAACCCGAAGAAATATTCCCAACATCAATTTCTGCTCCATCTTCAGTCACCCCTCCTGTGTTATTTTCCACACTAACTCCCACATCAATATTATTATCATCTGTTCCTAATGAGCCACTGTTACCTCCAAAGGCATTTGGATGCTGACCTTGTTAGTTTTCTTCTTCAACATCAAAGCCAAAATGATCCTCATGATCACCATCGTCAGCACTATCATCAAACCTGTTATCTTCACTTGAAGACTCTGATTGACTTACCACTTCTACTTCAACTAAATCATTACCACTATACTCACCATCAGAGGGTATATAGTCCTCATCATTTGAGGTTATCTCAACCCCATTTCCTTGTCTACATTCATTAACCGCATACACATGGTAGTGTTTAGTCTCTTGTTCCACTACAAACATACCCATTCTCATTGCATCTCCATCAGACTTCAACTCCCTAAGACCATCCTTCAATGCAACTCCAGGTTCATTTAACCAAATTTTAGCATTGCTTGTGTATCCAATTTCTTTCAGCGCTGCAACAATTTCTTGTAACGACCATTCATCTAACTCAAACTGCAACCCTTCCACTACCATTCCACCAAGGTATTCTTTCCCTCCTTTCCTACTAACCATCTGACCACCATGGTGGAGATCAACAGTAAACACAGAATCTCCCATCACTACCAAAAAAAATAGATTTATCAGAGAAACCCTAAATATAGTAGATACTCTAACCTCCACTGAAAAAATAAAAATAAAAAAGGGAATCAAACTATAACATTCAACTCACAGCTGAGAACGGACTGGGGGTTAGGAACTCTTACCTATTTTAGTGTTGCTCTCTTGCAAATTTCACTCTTCAGCTGTCAACAATGTCAATCAGTCAGCAACTCCACACAGTCCGAACCACATTCAACGATCAATTCCAACGATGGAAGGGAAGCATGAGCAGAGACATATTCTACTGGAGATGAAGCGCAAAGATAATGAAGGGTCTTAGTGGGGTTTTTTGTCATTACAAAATTTGGAACTAAGAAATAACGAGCCATTTGTCATTCCAGCTTCTGCACGTGCAACTCACATGCTCAAGGGGTGAATATGCTGCCAAATATTCTGTTAAATCAAACGAATTTCGAACGGCAGGGACTCAATTACAAATTTTAATTTTCTTCAGGGACCCAATTACAAACTTTTAAACTCTAGGGACTAATTTGTAATTTCATTGAAAGTGTAGGAACTAACTGTGTAATTTAACCTTAAGATTATGATACACTAATTATATTGTTATTAATTAATTATATTAAAAGATTACGATTATGATGGATTATCATTATTTTATTATTTTTTATTTTTTATATTAATTCAAATATTTAATTTCTTTTTAGTATTATTTTTTATTCTCTTATTCTATGTGTTTATTTTCATAAATCTTACTAAATTAAACAAGATATATCTTCTATGTTAGAATTATTTAGATGGATAAGTAATAGTGAATATAGAATTATTTAGGATGGATAGAACTAAGTACATCTTTTTTATTGAAAATACAAATTTAAAATTATTATATTCAATTCTTAATAGTCAACTTCTCATTGAACTTTTGTATATTCAAAAGATTTTTGAAGAAATGAAATAATTTTAGGTATATAATTTAATATTCTAGCATTCTTTACCATCCAATGATCACATTAATATAATTTAATTCAATAAATTTATTTATCATCGTTTGATTGAATAAAAATTCTATTTTACTAAAAATTTTAGGATTTCTCAACCTCGAGATTATCCATGTTAAATTATTAAGAAATATAACTGAGAGCGCAAAATCGTCCCTTTATTCGAGAGCAAGATTGACATGAGAGAGCTTGGCTCTTGTGGTTATTTGATCTTCGTCAACCAAAACCTTATGTATTCCTAATAGGGCTGAATCACAACTCCACTGTGGAAAAAGAGCTACGGAGGCGAGTTTGATCTGTTGGAGACCAAAATCCTGAAGTCATTATTTATATTTGAGTGTGACACTCATTAAACCCTAAAACTCAAATAAAATAGTATCTATAGTTTTAATCTCATTTATCCAAATCAAAATTAATAATGACTTATTTAATTCAATATTTATGACAATAAATGAAATCACCGTTTTATATAAGTCATCTAATGTGAAATTACTTAATTTGCGATTATAATTAATATATGTATTGCCCGTAAATATATTAAGAAATAATAATTTCCTAACAATCTTCTATTTGTTCTATACATATATATTTTTCTGAGATAATCACATCTTATAATTTTATGCACACATCTGAATGTTATTTCCCTGATTACTTTAATAATCTGGTATGTCTCGTATATAAGTTATGAAATTACCGTAGCTTTTATCACATTAATGTCGCAACGAAACCACAATGATCGCCATACTAAAATACTCAACCATATAGATCAAATTTGGATGAGAAAATTCAGAAATTACATGCAAAAATGATCTCATGCATTCCTATTTCCAACTAGTCCAACTTGAATAAAAATTCTATTTTATTCGGTGACAGACTCAGATGAAACTGCAAGGACAACGCCCAAGCTCATAGCGACGGCGACTAAGTGATGAGTGTGTGGAAGAAGAAGAGAAGAACTTAACAGACTCATAAAAAGAGAGAGAGATTAAGAGAGAGAGAGAGAGAGGAATTTGTGCAAAAATATACACTAGTTTTAATAAAAAATAAACTTAATTAGATGTAATTTATTTTAAGTTTTTTTTATGTAGTATTGAATATTTGAATACATTAGGATAATAAAGATTTGCATTTTTATTCTCTTAACTAATATTCTTAGAAAACTCTGTAGCTAAATCGATTATGATAAACTATACTCCTTTCATTCTTATTAAGAAGAGAAAGTGTCAACTTTATTTTTTTTCGTTTAGTAAACTAATCTAATATATGTAGTTTAGGCAAGAAGGGCAATACTTAAATTAAAACATATTTATATTTTTCAAAATTTTTGAAATGCCTTATCCAAAAACACTTTAACAATAATTTTTTAAAAGAGAAATTCTTCACGTACAAGCGTTTTTTTATACAAGTCTTTATAAGTGCATCTTCTTCTTCTTCTTGCGCACGTTCTTCTTCCTCTTCCTCTTCTTCTTCTTCTTTTCTTTCGTTTCTTGCCTTCTCTTTCTCCTTCTTCAACCATTAATGCACGTTTTCACTGCACCTTCTTCTTCTTCTTGCTGCATGTTCTTCTTCCTCTTCCTCCTCCTCCTCTTCTTCTTCTTCTTCTTCTTCTTATTTTTTGACATCAAACTCTGAAATCGTTTTTGAAGAAGAAGAAGCAGCAGAAGATGAGGAGGAGAAAGAGAAAGAGTTCTGAATTATGCATAAGGTGTACTTCAACGAATTTTGGGTGTATTTCTTAAATCCTTTGGGTGTAGTTTTTGTAATCCTTTGGGTGTATTTCTGTAATCCTTTGGGTGTATTTCTATAATCGTTTGGGTGAATTCCTGTAACCGTTTGGGTGTATTTCTGTAATCTTTTGGGTGTATTTCTATAATCGTTTGAGTGTATTTCTGTAATCGTTTTGGTGTATTTCTGAAGTTTCATTATCTTCAAATTTGGCAAGAAACTCGTTTTCATGGAGGAAGAAGAAGAAGAGTCGTTTATAATGCATGGTGAGTAGCGCGCTTTGGAAACAGAAAGTGCTTGAATAACGTGCGTTTATTTACTCTTGAATGTGAGAATGTCATGCGTGTTTTTTGTTGGAGTATAAGACTTGTAAGCCAAAAAAACTTATATGTGTAGCAGGCCTCTTTCTAAAATCATTTTTTATCTTTTTAACATCAACGTCCCATCATTTATTTTTAACCGATAATTAGTAGATGTTTCGGATGTTTCGGATTTAGAACATAAAACAAAGTAAAAAAAAACATGTAAGAATAAAAATAATTAGAACATAAAACAAAGTAAAAAAAAACATGTAAGAATATATATAATTAGAACATAAAACAAAGTAAAAAAAAAAACATGTAAGAATATATCTCTTTCTCGTTTAATTCTTTTCTTTTTCTAGTTGTATATAAAGCAACTTTAATTTCATAATTATCATCCCACCTTCTCCATATCTCCATATCTACAATTTAAACGTAGCCTTGAATAAAATTTCTCCTGCGGTATGGAAAAGTAGAGTGAATTATTATTCTTTTGTCGTTTCTAAATGGACAACATTTTCCATTCCCCACTGCAAAATCGTCAAAATGCTGATCACACATTTTTATTGACTACAAAATAAATTAAATTTAGTTTGTTCTGTCTTGTTGGAGAGGAGAGAGGACTGCAGGTAATCTGTCAGTCAACGTTGGTATGCAGGATTTTTTATTTTATTAAATAAAATAAATATAATATTTATAAAAATAAATAATTTTTAGATAATTTACCGAATTAAATTCAACTGTCATTGTAAATGAGATATGGGTCATTCGCACCTATATATAGAAGTCGTTTACAGCAGATTTCCAGCTCCAGTTTGACTTTGTCAACATCTTTCTTCCCTCTTTTAATTCTTTCTGACTATACCTTTGATCCAAACGGTGATGGCGCGCCAAATAGAGAACGACGGGGATATAAACAAGCTGAACAAGACGACACATTACGCTGGGGCGGCCAACTTCGAGGTTAGTTTCGTTATGGTTGTTAAGTTTAATGATGTTGCCATTGTTAGGGTAGTGATGAAAATCTGGAACATTGGTGTATGTATTAGGAGTTAGGTCTGTAGGCTTAAATTAGAACTCTATCCGCTTGTGCTAAGCATTGGTATGGCATAAATATTATTAGTTTGGAACGCTGTTGTTGCTATGTTGTTAGTAGTTATAAATTTAATGCCATTAGAATAGGGTGTATGACACTGTAACCCGTTAATAAATTTTGATATTTTTATTTTATTATACATTTAAGACTTTATTTTGTTGTATTATATTGTTTAATTTGTAAAAACAGTAATAACAGAAATAATTATTCCTGAGATTTTTGAGAGATAAATATTATTGAAAGTAAAATTAATTTTTTAAAATGTTAAACAAATAATTTATAAGTTATAGTTGATTTTATATAATTTAAATTTTATTTCTGTTTGCTATTATTCAGAGGCCTCGCCTCCTGTTGCCCCGACAAGTGAGCCATACTTTACCTCCACCGAACTTCATCGTCTCGTATCTAGCTGAGGCCGGATTCGGCGACGTCGTGCCGCTGAGGGATTTTACTTTTGACAATTCTCTCATTTCGGCACTGGTGGAGCGATGGCGTCCAGAGACGCACACGTTTCATCTCCCGTGGGGTGAGGTCACTATCACCCTGCAAGACGTGGCGTACCACCTGGGCCTACGCGCATACGATAACCCCGTCGGGAGGTGTCTCCGTGACTTTGCTCGGTGGTACCATACGGAGACGTGGGCGTTGGTGGAGTAGCTCCTCGGCGCCAGGCCTCCCGTGGCAACACAGTAGGCAGCTCAGAGGAAGGAGTCATTCACCCTGAAGCTTGTTTGGCTACGGGATCGTGTCCGCCAGATGCCCCAGACAGACGATCCCGAGACTCTCCGACAGTACGCCAGGTGTTATATCATGTTACTGATCGGAGGGTATCTGATGACCGACAAGTCCAACAATCCGGTGTACCTTTGCTGGCTACCACTACTTCGGGACTTTGCGGAGTGTAGAGCGTTTTCGTGGGGCTCGGCTGTGCTGCCCTAGACGTATCAGTCCCTATCTTTGGCAGCTCAGCGGGGCGTCATGGATATCATTGGCTGCACTCCGTTGTTGATGTCCTGGATCTATCAGAGATTCCCCCAGTGGTGTCCACCAGATAGAGGCGTCTACCAGTATCCGCTGGCTGCGAGGTAAGAAATGTCTTTTTATGTATTTGAGTTAAATTATTTTGTCAAATATTCTGGTATGTTACTTAACGAACCGTATATGCTCTCCTTCGACATCTCTACCGGAAATAACATATAAGACAAAACTACTCAAACTCACGATTAAACTTCAACTTACCAGTATCCGAGATTCTGACGAAAAGCGACACGGAGGCTCCATTGACACCCACTGTCGGCTTGACGGCACTACACATGGTACTTTAAGCGGTCGGACTCGATCACCCAATACTCAGTACTCCTACGAATACTGTAGTTCTTCACACCTTGAAGCACCGCCTCTCGGCTTTTAAACCTGTGTCCGACCTGAAACTCCACGCCGCCGTCCAGGTTATAATCCACTCCACAGCTGTCCTCCACCGGGTTCCTCTCATGCATGGCGTCCAGATGTAGACTGTGATAGTGACTTGGCACAGCCAATAGCGCCGGAATTGGATGAGGTGGAGGCAGCACATGGCGCGGCACAGCCCCTGCAGGTGTCTCCGGCACAAACTCATCCTCATTGCCACCATCGGAAAACTCACTTTTCGCACTGTCCGCCACGTAATCCTCGTCTGACTCCTCCTCACCCTCCTCTGCCTCATGCTCCGGAATCACGACATGAATAGGAGGTGGTGCGAGAGGTCGGTCTTCCTGCACGTAGGTTTCCTGTACGGACGGCCCACTACCGTCGTGACCCACCTCGGCAGCCTGCTCCATTACCTGTTCACACATGATCCTCCCATGAATGTCGAACATCATTCGCACTGCTCGTCTCTGTGAAGTCGGAATAGTCGAAACCGAAAAACTCCATTTTCCATGGGTGCCAGCAACCTATACGCCACCCTTCCGATTTCCCTCGGTTGTGTCCCACCGAGCTTGCTCAATATCAAACTCTTCAAATCCGACAACGTCTCCACACGCTGAGTGCGAAACAATATCGGATCCTGACACTCAAATGTCACCCCGTTGTCGCCATTCCTCATGCGACAATTGGGATAAAGAAGCACAACTATAAATGCATTGTTACTGGCCATTCAGCTATGTTTTTCAGAGAAATAAGAGACAGAAGAAGGAAATGAAATGTGTGTGAAGAATACCAAAGGTTACACATCCTTTTATAGAACCTGAACATTTGTTATATATATATATATATCGTTTATAGTGTAAACGAGATATACACGTGTTCATCTAACTTACCATATCTCGTTTACACTGTAAACGAGATACATGAAAAAGCATCTCGTTTACAGTGTGAACGAGATATAGTAAAAAAATTTAATTCAATAAATATTG
>NC_029792.2:24247862-24251769 GCF_000816755.2 Arachis ipaensis
AAAACAGATTTATAATTTTATTTTTGTTGTGTCTGTAATAATGAATTATACATGAGATAACTTATTTTTGACATAAAATAAAATAGAGAAAAAAAATACACATTCATATATTCTAGTTTAATTTCCTGTATGATGTAACTTACATCTAATTTTTACTATAATTACGGTAAAATTTTTACTATCTTTTCAAATATTACAAACATCAATATTTTAGAATTTTTTCTAATTTTATCTGGTACAAACTAAACTTTTAACCAAGCTTGATTTGGATAAGTTTATTCTCTAAACTCTTAAGATTAAGTGTTTGTTTGGACGTTATTATTTTGATAAAAAAATCTTTTTTAATGAAAAAAGATTTTTTATTATTTTTTAGCGTGTTTGGCAAATTTCTAGTAGTAAAAGTAAAAGCACTAGAGCAACATCTTTTTTTAAAAGATCTTTTTTCTTTAAAAAAAAGATTTTTTCATGTAATAAATAAATAAATAAGTACTTTTATATGATTATACCCGAACATAATTGATAAATAAAAAGATCTTTTTGCATGAGATACCCAAATATAAAATTACTTTTACTTTTCTATATAATTTTTAAAAAAAATAATTCGAAAAAAGATATTTTCTTAGAAACTCACCTAAACAAACCCTAAGTACTAACCCAACTTAGCAAGAGAAACCTCTCAGGCTCATGATTATAAAACATAAATTAAACAAAAGAGAATGACATAAAATAGCTTTTTTAATTTCTTGAAGCTAACTCTCTTTATTTTTTCTCTCAAATAACTTTTTCAAATACCTCACACATTATCTTTTACTATGAGAAAACAAAGAAAGATAAACTCAGAAAGCAAGATATATAATGTAATCTCAAGAAGGAGAAGAAATATGGTAGCTTGAAAGCTATGTGAAGAACCAAATTCAAGTACTCTCAAATGTTGCCTTTCATTTTAACAGAATACTCCTTTTAGTATATGTGCATTGCTTTCAAAACTTCAAATTTTAAGTAGTGAGGGTGCTAGGTTAGCTCAGAGTTTTGGGTTCTCTTTCCTTACTTCAATTCTTTATTGATTATTTCCTTATGTATGGGGTAATGCTTCCAAGACTTGAGTTAGTGGGAAAAGTCAAGTTGCTAAGTTCTTCTTCTTCTCCCAAGAAATCAGAGTAGAAAATTAGGGTAGAACAGCAAAGTAGATCGGCGTAGAGGTGCTAGAAAGATGGACAATAATAATTTGTACCATTGATACAAGCTTTGGCTCCAAGTTTCATTTTCAATCCTTGATTTGAATTGGAAAAAGGTAACCTCCATTTTTTTCTTCTTATCCGAATTATAATTACGAAAAAGAGGTAGTTTCAACAAGTCATTTGACTTGCATAAGAATGAATTTTTTAGCAATAACTTTTTCTTTTGACCATCCTTAATATTTGGTTTTGATTTGGCTCCATTGATTTGACTTAGCCTCTAAAATTTATTTTTGTCCTTCTTTTTCTCTTTAATTCTTAATCAAAAGTGAAACACTTTTTTTCTAATTTTTGCTTTGTCCGAAACTGATGAAGTTTTAACAGTAGCAACAAGCTTTTCTCTTCATAAAGCCAATGGACTAGACTTAGTTTTTTGGTTTATCCAAACGGTATCCTCCAACCCGACAGGTTAAGGACTAATCCGTCGCGGATCTGAGCTCCATTTAAGGGTCTGTCACTGGCCAATGAGTTGCTGCATGCACAAGGCGGGATTCGAACTCCCGACACTTGTTTAAGCAGACGAGTGAGCTGACCACTCGACCAACCCAAGTTGGTTGACTAGACTTAGTTGATGATAAATGATTGCATTGTTGATTCATTTACTAGTTTTTGTTCTAAGTAGCAACATTATGGACAAATTGCTCTTTTTATTGGGCTGCTCGAATAAATATGGGCCTCTACTATGAACACACATTAAACAATTCTTTTAGAATTTCAACCCAACCAAATATATATGTTCATCATCACCAAAAATTAAGTTATTGTTTTCTAAATTCAACAATCTCTTCCTTAATGACAAACATAATATATATGAGGTATTAATCAAATAAATTGAAATAGAACAATTTAGAAGCTTTCCTTTGATGATATCAATTCAAATGTTGAGATGCTCTCCTTCTTTTTCATAACGAATACTCTCCCTTAATATGAGCTTCTCCACAATTTGAGGGATATACAAAAACAGAATAATCCATACAAATAAACTACCAAAAATTAATTTGTATAGTAATATGGTATACAAAACTTCAGCATGATATGCAAAACTTTAGCAGCACAGATATAACCATAATATAATCATAAGCACACAAGCATTCATAAAATTCAAATGACTTAAAGTCAAACAAGTTCAGTCCGTAATCATAAGACTAATAATCAATAACCTAAGCAAGTCGCAAGTCTCGTATGTACAATAATCAATAACTTAAGCAAATCGCAAGTTTCGTATATATATTTTTCTCCTCCTTTTATTATTAAGGTGGATAGAGAAAAACAAAAACAAAATCTATAAATTAGAGTGTTAAAGGAGTGTGAAAATAAAAAATTACTTCTTGAAATATTGTCAAAATAATCTAAAAAACAAATGAAGATTTATTTAAAGACAAAATTAAGATATAAATTTTTTTTTGATAAAAAAATATAATGAAGAATCAATCCTTGGTAAAAATTTATATAGCTTAAAAAGAAGGTTTCAGAAACAAAATGAACTACATATGTAATAAGATTCAAATAATACTCCATGTCCTTTTCTCCACACTTAAAAGAATTCAGATTATGAATGTGGGTTTGTGATGACTGAAGAAATTTTCGAGAACTCTCGAAAATTTTGGAAAGGTTTTAAATAAACCTGTCTCTTTGTGTAGTGATTTTCTTCCTCATCTTAATAATACAGATATGATACAGTTTTTTAGAAAAAAATAAAAAAATATAAATTGAATGAGAAATGTGAAGAGTTTTACAAGTTATATGATGATGCGAAATGAATATCAACTGCAACACGTTATGAAAACTCTTAGAAATAGGAAAAGTCGGAGCCTAAAAGACTTGTTTTGAAAAAGGTTTAACAAGTGCCGAGAAAAATTGTACCTGTGCAAAAAAATTGATTTAATGTAGAGAAAAGGCAAAATTAAAAAATGTGAATTTATTTTTGACAAAAACAATGAGGCACACTCATGTAAAGAGAAAAATTCATTTTGGGCCCAAAAGGATATGTTAAAGAAACACAAAGGACTACTTGGGATAAAAAATCTGTTTGGTCCACATGATGTTTCTTTTCAAAAATTGAAACTAACTTCAACGTTCTTTTTAAAAGATTCTTCATCTGCCTAGAAACATCTCATATCGACTTGGGAAACAAAATCTTTAAACAATACATCAGCAAGATTAAAACAAAGATTCATAACAAAGTATGTCTAAAGTAGTTCTTAGTTTATACAACTTATTTTCTGTCAAAGACTTGGTGAATATATTAATAAGTTATTTCTCCGATTTAATAAATTAAATATTAATATTATTCTTTTAGATATGTTCTCTTATTAAGTGATATCTCATTTTAATATGTTTTGTTCTTAAGTACAAAATAGAATTTTTAAAAATATTTATAGCATTTTTATTATCATAAAACAAAGGTATATTATCAGCTTTTAATTTGTAATAGGCTAATTGAGTTTTTAACCATAATAATTAGGAATAACAAGACGACGATGCAATATATTCGGCTTCAGTAGTGGATAAAGTCACGGTGGACTGTTTCTTGTTTGACCACATATTCAGAAAACTTTTTAAAAAGTAACAAATTCCTAAAATACTTCTCCGATCCACTCTATTTTTATCAAAATCTGCATCATAATAATTAGGGGTGGCAAACGGAAAAGTCCGCCCCGTCCCGCCAAAGC
>NC_029792.2:24252058-24257791 GCF_000816755.2 Arachis ipaensis
ATTTTAATAAATTTATAATTTCTAAAGATATAAAAAATTATAATTTCTAAATTCACAAACATTAAAGTCATTATAATTATAAATATGTAATAAACATAATTATAAACCAAGTTTTTTAAAACAAAATAATAAAACCAACATTGTCCAAAGTAAAATAAATATTATCCAAAATATATAATTAAACATCTACAAGTTTAGAACATAATCAATCAAACGTAAAACATAATCTAAAATACTAAATTAGAACATCTTAAAAAAATTCTAAGCCCATCGGAGAAGCCCGTCCCACTCCGCCAAAGCCCGCGGTTTAAGCATTGTAGTGTACATTAGGTAAGCTTTTGATGTGTAGCGGTCTCAATTTTCTAGCCTGACCCACCTTTTTTGGTGGGTTACGTGTAGGGGTGAAAATAGGACAGGCGGCATGCCAGGGGCCTGTAGCCTGGCCTATGTTTGGCCTGGCCTAGCCTAGCCTGTTATAAAATAGGCACAGGTTCAGGCTGTTATAAAAGCCTTATTATGTTGATAGGTCTGGCTCAGGCTCACTAATTAGCCTGGCCTGGCCTGTCAGGCCTGTTTGGGCCTTTTAATATATAATTATATATATAAATATTTTTTTTATTATTAACAAAATAATGAGATATTTTAAATTTACTATATTTAATTATAAATAATTTTATATATTTTAAATACTTTAAAGTTTAAAAATTCTTATAAATATTAAATATGACATTTTATATATAAATATGTTTATTAAAAAATATTTTTTTAAATAATATTTTTATTTTTACAAAAAAAAAATTAGCAGGCCTTTTAACAGGCTTCAGGCCAGGCCAGGCTGAATAACAGGCCAGGCTTAGTACTTTGAAAAAAGCCTATAGCAGGCTGCAGGCCAGACTCAGGCCAATCAACTACATGACAGGCCAGGCCTGTTAAGAACAAAATCTGGCCTGGCCTGGCCTGTTTCCACCCCTAGTTACGTGGGCCGGACCAACAGATTTAGACCCGTTTGCTACCCTTAACAATAACCAACTACAGAAAAATCATCAATCCTAAATACCATAAATCAAAATTGGATGTGCTATAAATATATCTAATGATTCTTTTAACTGTCGAAAGATGTGATTCCTTAGGTAGTGATTGGAATCTAGAACAAAATTCATCACTTTGTACAATATCAAACTTGATGCTTGAAACCTTGACTCTTGATACTAATGGAAGGTTTTCAATGACCTAGAGAAGGGGGTGAAATCTAGAGTTACTTTTTTTACTTTTAAAGTTGAACACCAAAGCAGATTTTGCAACTTTGTTACTGTGATAATGATTATACAGTAGACAAGCTATTTTTGTCTCATAACGATCGAGATAAATAGAGTAGAGAAGAGATAAATACAAAGCCATATATCTTGGTTCAACCATATTGTACAATGTGGCCTACATCCAATCTCCACCACAACTATGGCAAAATTTTTACTATCTTTTCAAAGATTACAAACACTAATTCCTATAATTCTTCCTAATCTTATCCGAGACAAACCAAACTTCTAACCAAACTTGATTTCTCTAGGTTCACTACCTACACTCTCAACAGTCAACACTAAGTGCTCACCCAACTTAATAAGAGAGATATCTCAAGCTCATGATTACAAAATAGAAATTAAATAAAAGAAATTGACATAAAATGACTTTTCTCTCCAAGCTAACTCTCCTTGTCTTTTCTTTCAAATGGCTTTTTCAAATACCTCACACATTGCTTTTTACCATGAGAAAATAAAGATAAACCGAGAAAGCAAGATATACAATGTAACTTCATGAAAGAGAAAAAATACGGTAGCTTGAAAGCTATGTGAAGAACCAGATTCAAGTACTTTCAAATGTTGCCTTCTATCTTAGCAGAATTTTTTCTTTAGTGTAGATGCATTGCTTCCAAAACTTCTAGCTTTGTGTGATGAGGGTGCTAGGTTAACTCAAAATTTTGGGTTCTCTTTCGTTACTTCAATTCTTGGCTGATTACTCCCTTATATATGGGATAATGCCTCCAATACTTGAGCTAGTGAGAAGAGTCAACTTCTTGAGCATTTGACCAGCTAAATTTTTTTTTCCAAAAATCATAGCAGAAAATCAGGATAAAATAATAGAGTAGATTGGCACAGAAATGCTGGAAAGATGGATAATAATAATCTGTACTATTGATATAAGTTTTGGCTCCAAATTTTGTTTTCAACCCTTGATTTAAATCAAAAAAAGATCACCTCTATTTTCTTCTTCTTACCCAAATTGTAGTTGTGAAAAAAATGTAGCTTCAACACGCCATTTGACTTGCACAATAATAAATATTTAGCAATATTTTTTCTTTTGACTATCCTTAATATTTGGTTTTGATTTGGCTCCATTGATTTGACTTAGCCTCCAAATTTTATTTTTCTTTCCTTTTTCTCTTTGATGCTTAATCAAAAGTGAAACACTTTTTTTTTATTTTTGCTTTTTTCAAACGGATGAAGTTCCAACTACAACAGTAAGCTTTTCTCTTCATAAAGTCAATGTACTGGACTTGGTTGACGATAAATGATTGCATTGTTGATCCACTAACTGGTTTTTGTCCAAGTAGCAACATTATGAATAAATTGCTCTTTTTATTGGGTTGTTCAAACAACTATAGGACTGCACTATGAACACACATCAAATAATGTTTTTGAACTTTTGATAAACCACTATTTTATGGTTTATCTTGTGTTCAATTGAGTGGTTTTTATCAATTCTTTACCTACTTATTCATATAATTTGCATGATTTTATGTTTTCCTTCCTGATTTTGTACTATGATTGAAAACATGTTTCTTTGGCCTTAAATTTGCTATGTTTAAATCCTCTCTTATTACCATTCGATGCCTTGATATGTGTGTTAAGTATTTTCAGAGATTACAGGGCAGGAATGGCTTAGAGGATGGAAAAAAAGCATGCAAAAGTGGAAGGAATACAAGAAACTGAAGTAATTGCTGAGTTGTCCAACCTGACCTCTTCGTACTCAATCGATCATAACTTGAGCTACAGAGGTCTAAATGAGGCGGTTCTAGTTGCGTTGGAAAGCTAACTTCTGGGGCTTCAAAATGATATATAATTTACCATATTTTCTCTGAAGATAAGTGACACGCACGCGTGGATCTGTGAAAAACCAACGACCTGTACGTAGCAAAATTCGCCCCTAGCAATTTCTGGGCTGTTTTTGGCTCAGTTCTCGGCCCAAAAAACACAGATTAGAGGCTATAAAGTAGGAAAATCCATTCATTCAATCATACAATATTCATTACTCATAATTTTATGTTTTAGATGTAGTTTCTAGAGAGAGAGCTCTCTCCTCTCTCTTAGGTTTTAGGATTTAGGATTTCTCTTAGTTTATGGTTCATTCCTTCTCAATTCCAGGTTCAATGTTCCTTAATTTAGTTTCTTTTCTACTTTTAATTTTCTTAGTATTCTAATTTATCTATTTTTTCCTTATTGATTACTTATGTTGCCAAATTGGTTTATGAATTCCTATGTTTAATTTGATTTTCTATTTAATACAAGTCGAGGTATTTCAGATTTATGATTACTTTCTTCTATTTATGGTATAAATAATTTAGATTTTTTTCCCTTTGCTTTGGTTGAGTAATTGGTGACACTTGAGTTATCAAACTCAGCTGTTGATTGAAAATTGGAATTTGCTTATTGATTTGGATCCCTCTAAAGCTAGTCTTTTCACAGGAGTTGACTAGGACTTGAGGAATCAAATTGATTAGTCCACTTGACTTTCCTTTATTTAGTAAGGGTTAACTAAGTGGGAGTAATAAATAATTCTCATCACACCTGATAAGGATAACTAGGATGGGATTTCCAATTCTTATACCTTGCAATGGTTTTCATGATAATTAATTTACTTTCTTGCCAGTTTATTTTTCCTATTCACTATTCAAAAACCCCAAAAAGATAATCTTCCATAACCAATAATAAATCACACCTCCATGCAATTCCTTGAGAGACGACCCGAGGTTTAAATACTTCGGTTATAAATTTTATTGGGTTTGCTTAAGTGACATCCAAAACTTTTGTACGAAAGGATTTCTTGTCGGTCTAGAAGCTATACTTGCAACGAGAACTTAATTGTGAAAATTCTAGACCGCGCGAGAGTTCCGTTTATCAACTTTCAACCCAACTAAATACATATGTTTGTCATCACCAAAAATTAAGTTATTATTTTTTAAACTCAATAGAACTTCAAATACTGGTAGTTCCACGCACATTGGTGGTTTCATATCTATGGGTAAATATGCAAGTAGAATGATAAAATTAAAATAGTGTAATTTTAATACTCATTTTAATTATGAGCAAAGCTTTTTTATTCTTTTTTTTTATGGATTAAAACTATAATATTATAGGAAAAAACTACAGGAGTAAAACCTTTTCTAGAGGAGGTTTATACCAAATGCCATATCAAAAAGGACAAAACTTAAATTGATAAAAAATCTGAGAGAGCTATTGTGCATGTTTGGGCGCCATTATTTTGTTAAAAAAGATCTTTTTTTCAATGAAAAAAGATCTTTTTTTGTTTTTTGGTAAATTTCTAGTAGTAAAAGTAAAAGTACTAGTAAAATCAAAAAAAGATCTTTTTTGAGAAGCTGTAATTTACATCTTTTTTTAAAAGATCTTTTTTCTTTAAAAAAAGATGTTTTTCATGTAATAAATAAACAAAAAAGTACTTTTATATTATTATACCCAAACATAATTAATTGATAAAAAGACCTTTTTACATGAGATATCCAAACACAAAATTACTTTTACTTCTCTATAAGATCTTTTAAAAAAAAATAATTCGAAAAAAGATCTTTTCTTAAAAGCTCACCCAAACAAGCTCAATTTGTATGTGATGCTAGTTTGTTCTTTATTTCTCTTTCAAAAAGATAATTTTTACTATAGGTTGATATTTGTTCATGGTATATTTGATTTCAATTAAAATGGATTGATTTTGTAAGGTAAATTCAAAAAGCGAAAGACAAAACTTTCTCAAATAGTTATATCTGATCTTTGGATAATGAGGAGATGTTGAGGCATCTAAGGAAAGTTTAGAGATGCCAAATAATTATACTATTTGGAATGAAGTTGTGTCAAAAGAAAAAAATAAGAGCTATTTTTGGTTTAGGTTCTTTTAGTTTACATCTTTCTTTAAAATTGAGTTCCAAAGTTTATCCAAAATTTTTCAAAGACAATCTAAATTTTGAACAAGAATTTCACATGTGAAAAGAAAAGGCAGAGAAGAAAAAAATGATTAATAAAGAGTAAAATATTAAGTTGGATGGTGCTGAGCACAAGTTAAAACATCAATGACGTCAACTAAAAACTCAACAGAAAAAAAACTAATTTTATTGAAAAGACACTTCATGCTTTATATAAAAAGTTGAATTTTTCATTTGCTTCAATCTTGTCTATTCCTGAGAAAGATGAACTTGAGATAGGCTTTAGTGATAATGATGATGATAATATAAGTGATTGATGTTTAGAGTATATGCTTTCTCTAATTTAGATTAAGAAATTTTTTGGTGAATTAGTTAATACATTTTAATTTATTCATAATTTGTGACCTTTTTAAAGGCTTTCTTTGTTTTAGATTAATTATTTTTTGCTTGTTTTAGTTTGTTACTTTGTTTACATTTATGGATATAATATTTTAATAATAAATCTTTTATTAAGTCTTTTATTACAATTA
>NC_029792.2:24257838-24264815 GCF_000816755.2 Arachis ipaensis
AGACTTTTAGAACGAAAAAATTTATCTAAATTATATTCAAAATAAAAAATTTATCTCTAATTTATTTAAAATTTATATAGTTTCGTCTCAAAATTTGTTCAAAAAAATCCTATTTCTAATAGTGTGAATATCAGACAAAGATATCTTGGTAAGACGATATTAATTTAGAGTTTAACTTGGACAATTAATATTTTTTTGTTGCCCACGTATACATTTTCCACCAAAAAGAAGACAAGCTCATCTGCGGTTGAATGAGTTATACAGTAGAAAAGCATAATCACACAAGAACAAGTACATAAGAAAATTAAATTGTTTTGCATCTCTAAGACAAGTATTTTTACTTCAAATTTCTTAACACATTGGTCAAATTGTAAGGCCCACATCGGTTGGAGAGAGGAACGAAGCATGTCTTATAAGGGTGTGGATACCTCTCTCTAACATGACGCGTTTTGACGAGTGAGTGTGGGGGGCTTCGGCTATCATCCCTATCGTCAAAGGCAAAACCGTGAGGCCTTGTGTGCCAAAGCGGACAATATCGTGCTAGCAGGTGGCCTGGGCTGTTACAGATGGTATCAGAGCCAGAACCCGGATCGATGTGCCAGCGAGGGCGTTGGACTCCCTTAGGGGGGTGGATTGTAAGGCCCACATCGGTTGGAGAGGGGAACGAAGCATGCCTTATAAGGGTGTGGATACCTCTCTCTAGCATGACGCGTTTTGACGAGTGAGTGTAGGGGGTTTCGGCTATCATCCCTATCGTCAAAGGCAAAACCGTGAGGCCTTGTGTGCCAAAGCGGACAATATTGTGCTAGCGGGTGGTCTGGGCTGTTACACAAATAATATAGTTTAAAAATTATAACGATAAAAGAATTTATAACTTCTAACAAGTGAGAAGAAAAATAAAGTTAAAAAAGAGATAGAATAAAATGAAAGGTTGTTATGGTAAATTTTTTATTTTTTAAAAGTAGTAATAATTATGTTTAGTGAATTTATAACATCTAAAAGTTATAATAATTATGTTTAGTGAATTAAATTAAAAATAATTTTTAATAAACACATACACTTCTGTTTTCAAACTTCAATCCAAAGACACAATAAACAAGAACTTTAGGGTAAAAAATCCTAATAAGCCAAGGCAAGAAATGTGTAACGTAAATACGCCAAACTGAAAATCGTTTCAGCAATAAGCCAAACGTAATTTTTATGTAATTCGAACCAGGGTGGTTTGAACTACGAACCTTAGTAATTCGAACCAGGGTGGTTCGAATTAGGTGGAAAGGAACTTTGAATGTAATTCGAACCAATGTGGTTCGAACTAATACCTAAATTTTCTTCATAAATCGAACCAGGTAGGTTCGAACCTTGGGTGCACATAGTTCGAAGCAGGGTGGTTCGAATTATAGAGAGAGTCCGGCCTCAGTAATTCGAACCGGGCTGGTTCGAATTACACAAACCATAATTCGAACTGGGCCGGTTCGAATTAGTGGGAGAGAGACCTCTATATAACCGTTCTAAGCGTGAGTTGGTCTCATTAGATGGAGTAAAATGGCTAGTGAGGAGAGTTTTGTTGTTCTAGTTCACCACAGAGGATCCATTAAGAGGAAAACTCGTTCCGGAGTGAAGTTCATAGATAAGGATCCTCTATGTATGCACGGGCATATCGGCGCACAGTCTCCTCATCTGCATCCTCAGGGCACTCACCAAAAGTCTCTTGAAACCAGCTGCAGTTCACTGCGTACTTCTGAACCTGACTAGGAGGTGGTGTAACTCCGAGCAACTCCTGGAACCAGACTCAGGTTGGACGGCCACCCTCGATGTATATATGGAACTCTGACAGGCACCCGCTCACGTAACGGCCGTCCACTGGCAAACCCAGCTGGTATGCCACGTCCTGGAGTGTGATCGTGCACTCTCCGAACGGCATATGAAACGTGTGCGTCTCGGGACGCCATCGCTCAACGAATGCACTAACAAGGGCCTCGTCTAGCCGGAACCATCGGTCGTTCAACCTTGCAAGATGGTATAGACCTGCCATCTGCAAGTACGGAACGTATCTGTCATCAAGTCGCATGCCCTGCTGCCGCCGCATGCTCCTAATGCATCGCTGGGGCTGCGCATGAAATGAACCGCATAGTTAGAACCAGCTTAAAAACCAACCACAACCGTAAGCAACACGATAAATCATCAACAAACCATTCTGCTAAGTAAAACCGCATAACATTACATGAAAGATAAGCAACTGAAAAACAAACCCATAGATCGCAAAACTAAACCGCTAACATAAACCAGCTTAACGAGATCCACTAACAAGAAACAGCTTAACTAAACCGGTTTACATAAAACAGGTAGCGTAAAACAACTACCATCAAACAAGTCAAACAAATCACCAACATAAAACCACTAACGAAAACCACCTACCCTAAACCACTCACGTAAACCGCTTGCATAAACCACTCACAAAAACCGGTAACATAAACCACCAACATAAACCACTAACAGAAACCACTAACATAAACCACTACCCTAAACCACCAACCTAAACCACTAACATAAACCACTAACTTAAACCACTAACTTAAACCGCTAACTTAAACCACTAACATAAACCACCAACATAATCCCCTCACATAAACCACCTACATAAACCACTAACATAAACCACCATCTAACCCACATGCAAAACCACTAAGCCACAAATACCGCTAGAATAAAAAAAAAATTCCGTACTAACCTCGTCGTTGATGACCCTGGCTATATGAGCGACTCCGTCCAAGCGATATAACCGTGCCGGATCGTCCCCCATCAGCAGAGTATTCCGTTCAGGTCTTCCTCGGAGAGAATCTGGGTCGTTTTTTCTGAGATTTGGTGGGGTAGAGGGAAGGAATAATAGTTCGAATGAGGGTGATTCGAACTCCTTATATAGCCGAATCACCCCTAATTCGAACCAGCTTGGTTCGATTTATGAAGGAGCACGCCAAGGGTAATTCGAACCAGCTTGGTTCAAATTACATACGTTGCACACTTGCCTATAGTTCGAACTAGGTTAGTTCGAATTACTTGGGGTGGTAGTTCGAACCACATTGGTTCGAATTACATTCAAAGTTCCTCTCCACCTAATTCGAACCACCCTGGTTCGAATTACTAAGGTTCGTAGTTCGAACCACCCTGGTTCGAATTACATAAAAATAGGCTTTGGCTTATTGCTGAAACGATTTTCAGTTTGGCGTATTTACGTTACACATTTCTTGCCTTGGCTTATTAGGGTTTTTTACCCAAAACTTTAACTTGTTTCTTTTTGAAAAAAAATGATTAACTTAATTAGTTTATTTTTTTAAATTTCAATCTTTTATATAAAATATAATAAAATTGAAAGTTAATATTTTCTAATTAATAAGAAGTGATCAAGGAGCTGGATGAGCTTTGATAATGTTTCCCATATATAATTTTAGGGCAAAAAACCATATTGAGCCAAAGCAAGAATCTTGTAACCAAAATGCGCCAAATCCAATTTCGTTTCAGCAATGAGCCAAAGTGTATTTTAATATAATTCGAACCAAGCTGGTTCGAATTGCACTCCTTCATAATTCGAACCAACATGGTTCGATTTAGTGTTGAACGTTTTTGAATAATTCGAACCACTAAGGTTCGAACTTCTCTCATACATAATTCGAACCAGGGTGGTTCGAATTATGCTTTGAACTCGATTCCATGTAATTCGAACCAGGCTGGTTCGAATTACTCCTAGTGCACTCCTTCATAATTCGAACCAGGCTGGTTCGAATTAGGTGTGATTCGACTATATAAGGAGTTCGAATCACCCTCATCCGAACCATTATCCCTCCCCCTACCCCACAAAATCTCAGAGAAAACGACCCAGATTCTCTCCGAGGAAGACCTGAACGGACTACTCTGCTGATGGGGGACGATCCGACACGGTTATATCGGTTGGACGGAGTCGCTCATATAGCCGGGGTCATCAACGATGAGGTTAGTACGGAAATATTTTTGATTCAAGCGTTAGTTGTGCCTTAGTGGTTTTGTATCTTGGTTAGACGGTACTTTATGTTAGTGGTTTATGTAGGTGGTTTAGGTGAGGGGATTATGTAGGTGGTTTATGATAGTGGTTTAAGCTAGCGGTATAAGTTAGTGGTTTATGTTAGTGGTTTAGGGTGGTTGTTTAGGGTAGTGGTTTTTGTTAGTGGTTTAAGTCAGTGGTTTTTGGTAGTGGTTTATGTTGGTGGTTTATGTTAGCGGTTTTTGTTAGCGGTTTTTGCAAGCGGTTTTTTTTATGTGGTTTAGGGTAGTTGTTTCATGCTAGGTGGTTTAAGTAAGCCGGTTTATTGAATTTGTTTCTTGTTAATGGCTCTCGTTAATTGTGGTATATGCTAGCGGTTTAGTTGTGTGGTTTAGGGTTTGTTTTCCAGTTAGTTATCTTTCATGTAATGTTATGCTGTTTAATTTAGCAAAATGGTTAATGTAAACCGGTTTATGTAAACCGTTTTATGTAAACCCGTTTATGTAAACCGGTTTACTGTAAACCGGTTTATGTGAACCGGTTTACTGTAAAACCTGTGTAGTTATATATCTCAGTATGCGGTTCTTTTCATGCGCAGCCCGAGTGATGCATTAGGAGCATGAGGCGGCAGCAGGGCATGCGTCTTGATGACAGATACGTTCCATACTTGCAGATGGCAGGGCTATACCATCTTGCAAGGCTGAACGACCGGTGGTTCCGGCTAGACGAGGCGCTCGTCAGTGCATTCGTGGAGAGATGGCGTCCCGAGACGCACACGTTTCATATGCCGTTCGGAGAGTGCATGATCACACTCCAGGACGTGGCATACCAGCTGGGTTTGCCAGTCGATGGCCGTTACGTGAGCGGGTGCCTGTCAGAGTTCCATATATACATCGATGGCGGCCGTCCACCCTGGGTCTGGTTCCAGGAGTTGCTAGGAGTTATACCTCCTCCCAGTCAGGTTCAGAAGTACGCAGTGAACTGCAGCTGGTTTCAGGAGACCTTTGGTGAGTGCCCTGAGGATGCAGATGATGACACTGTTCGCCGATATGTCCGTGCGTACATCATGATGTTGCTGGGCACGCAGCTGTTTGCGGACAAGTCTGGCAACCGGATTCACATTAGATGGCTTCCATATGTAGCGAGGCTGGAGGAGCTGGGTACGTACAGCTGGGGTTCGGCAGTACTGGCCTGGTTGTACCGGTGCATGTGCAGAGTGGCAAACAGACATGTTGTGAAGTTAGCGGGCCCGCTTCAGCTACTGCAGTCTTGGATCTTTTGGCGGTTTCCTCAGTTTAGGCCTGCAGGATATGAGACTTTCAGCTGGCCGTTGGCGTCGAGGTACTATACTGGGCCTATTCTTTTTCAATATGACTTACAGAATTGCGTGTATGTTAATACTCTGTTGCATAATGTAAACACATATATCAGTATATGTAACTCATTTGTATGGTGCAGATGGGCAGGTTACAACCCTTCCGGTAACGAGAAGGGTCCGAGAGTGCAGATGTGGAAGCTTCGGATAGACCGGTTACAGTCCAGGGAGGTTAGTATGCTAATTAATAACTGATGCTCTTTTAGTTAAATATTTTACACTTGGGTCGTACAGTTGCCCTGATAAGGGTGGGTTCGTTCTGCAGTTTATATGGATGCCGTACAGTAGCCCCGACGTACTTCAGGTGTTGCATCCGGAGGTTTTGGAGCCTCGGCACATGTCGGTGTGGCGCTCTGTGACCGCGCTGATCTACTTTGCTGTCATAGAGTGGCATCAGATAGATCGTGTTCTTCCTCAGTTTGGAGGGGTACAGACCCCTCCGCGTCCCGCCTTGAACATCGACTTTTTGATGTCCAAGGACGGGAGAGGCGGCGATCGATGGTTCCCCTCTTCCATGCGGAAGTGGCATGCATACTGGGACGCTCGTCAGGACAGTGTATTGAGGTTCGACGTTGTTGCCGACCCTGGACCGTCTCATCAGTTCCTTCAGTGGTGGAGTCAGCATGGGAAGAGGTTCTTGGCCGCGGACACTCAGCTGGGGGATCCGAGATCAGTTCCTATACCAGTTGAGGCCTCACAGCGGGGTCCGGGGCGAGTGCCTAACATGGATCCTCCGGATGACGTGCCTGACAGGCGCAGGGTTGAGAGGAGGATGGGTGTAGGGACACGGAGGAGCCAGCGTCAGTGGAGGTGGCCGGATCATAGCGCGAGGAGGGGTGCTAACCATGGGGACGACGATGACGACCAGCCTGGCCACGTTGGAGGAGGCACAGACGATGGAGGTACTAGTACACACGATGGCGGTCATGGAGGTGAGTGGTATGGCACAGGGCTCGGTGACGGGGCTGACACTGGTGACGCTGGACCTGGATCGGGCCCTCTTGGAGATTACTTCGTTGGTGTGCCAGCGGATGATCAGGCTGACAATAAGTTACATACGTGGTCAAGCAATGCATCTAACAAGACAACTTAAATGTAAATAACACTAACAATAACATCATGGAAGCTAATTTCGCCCTGTCTGAGACGATCCTACTACCTGTGGGCATCTACGTCTAGTGTGTCCGGGTTGGCGACAAAGGCCACACCGTTTTGGCCTGTTCGGATCTGCCTCATCCATATTTGTCCGTAACTAACCTGGTTCGAACCATGATACATGTAATTCGAACCAGCCTGGTTCGAATTACTACAATCAACCCCTCTCCCCATAATTCGAACCAACCTGGTTCGAATTATTACACTAAACTAATCTCCACATAATTCGAACTCAACCGGTTCGAATTACATGCTCTCCTGGTTCGAACCTAACCGGTTCGAATTATTTACATTTTTCCAGTAGTAGTTCGAACTTAGATGGTTCGAATTACTTGCTAATAGAGTTCGAACCTAGGTGGTTCGATTTATATAAATATGCCTCTTGGCTTATTGCTGAAACAAATTTCTGTTTGGCGTATTTTGGTTAAACATTTC
>NC_029792.2:24264835-24265399 GCF_000816755.2 Arachis ipaensis
TTTTTTTTTTTTTTTTTCCAAAATTCCTTCTTTTTGCTTATTCTTTTGTCAGGACTATTTTTGTTTTTTGTGACAGATTTTAGTCGGTAGACTCTGTTGTTTTTGTTTTTGGACTCGGCTCATCATCTTGTTTGAAAGACTTCCCGTAATCTTTTATTCTTTTATATATTAGGCTTATAAAATTTGGAAGGCAAAAAAACCAACGTGACGAGTGAGTGTCCCACAAGCATCCATGAATGCCTATCCAAAATTATATCGAAAAAGAACACAACAATTCAGTAAAGTATTCATATTTCATAAGAAATGTATCACGAGTGACTATTAAATCTTTATTTCATGGGACAAAAATCTATATTTTAGTTATAGAACATGATAGTATTAAGTCGAATAAGATCTATCCGAAACATAACTTGATTTTAACTAAAAAATGACACCAGATAATCGATATCCAAGTCGAATTTCAAGTTTAATAGATTCTGGAACATTCTTATCTGAAAGTTATTTTTCAAAAAAAAAAAAATAATTTTAAAATATTTTATACTTTATTTTACATCAAACACGAAA
>NC_029792.2:24265638-24267948 GCF_000816755.2 Arachis ipaensis
CTAATTAAATTTATTTTATCTATTATAACAATTTAATTATAATTTTTTAAATTATAAATACCTAATTTGATGAAATTACGAGAATTAACATAGTAATTAGACTTAGAAAGTACATGTTTGGTTTTAAGTGATGATCTATGGCGAAGAAATTACACCCAGTATATGTTAGGGAAAAAAAGTGGATGATGTTTGTTTGAAATCGGGGCTAACGTGAGAGATGGTGAAGTGAAGGGGTTGACTTGGTATTAGAAGAAAATTGATTAAGGGTCAATTTCAAAATACATGACAGAACACATAAACCAGTAATTGAATTACATTAAAATTTGATAAGCGTGTTAAATCTAGAATGAATCTGAAAAAATAATAATGATCCGTCCATAATGAGTCAATATGAGTTCTAGATGTGTAGCATTTTGAATTTTGAATATTCATGGAAATTTATTTTCCAATTTAAGCAATTACTTGCAAATATATTGAGCATTTTCATAGTATAATACATGGATGCGAAATTAAGAACAAAGTAGATGCAAATTTTTTGCGCATGCTTAATTAGAATATTTTTTATGAGAAACATAAAATAGGAAAGAAGGACTAATACAATCAAAGAAAGTATATATATAAATAACATAGTAAATTAAAATGGAGGTAATACATTACAGTACAATACATGGTGAATTTTCAGTCCTTCTTTTCTTCTTTCTTTTCTTCTTGCTTGGTTTCTTTGACCTCTTTGGCTGCCTTGACTTTCGCAGGGCCCTTCTTTGGCTTCATGAAGCAAAAGCATGAGCAACAAGGACACTGAAACAAGAACTTCATTGTCCCTATTCAATTCTTCCCTTAGATCTCAGATTCCTGCTCTACAATGGAAAAACTGAAAAAGCCTCACCTTTTTTATTATTGTCTGCTTTCTCTTCTTTCCTAGTGTAATAATGTATACTACTACTTATTTAATTAATTCCTTTCTTTTCTTTTTTTCTGTTCCCTCTTTCTATATTTTCATTTATTTATTTACACTGTTTTGTACAAAGTAAATATTATTGGATATTCAAGTAACTGTTACGTTTCTCAAACAAACTCAATGCAATTTTCTTTCTCAAAAATACAATACTGTGAACTATATGTTTAAAAAAATAATAATAAAAGGCATTTTGATACTTGTCTGATAAGACTTGTAAATAATATAAAGAGAAAAAGATAATAGTAATTTTTGTTTCTAATTTTTAGAGAAATAAAAAAATAAATTTAATTTATGCCTTAAAATATATTTCCTATCTTTGTACCTATCTCTAATTTTTAACTCATTTTTATCTTGTTGTATTTATCTTAGAATTCTAAAATGCAATCGAAAAACTTACAATGTATCTTGAAAAAATTTGATCGAATTCAATTTTTAGTATTAATGTAAGAATTATTTTGATAGATGTACTAGAAGTCTCTGGTACGAGTTGTGAGATGAATTGGAGACTTATGATCCGAAATAGACACTCTAACGCTCAAGTCATAATGAATTTAAGAGGTATAAGGTGTGATGAATGAATGAGTACCTGAAAAGATTTCTGACTCCCCTTTATATAGCTAATGGTAGTTATCTCATCTTACCTTATCTGATTCAGATAATGAAAATATTTAAATTTGAATGTTGGTTAGAGATTGTAAGATTAGTTTGGACCGTTTTCATCTTATCTTATCTGACTAAGATAAGAGAGGTATTTAAATTCAAATGTTAGATCAGAATATTAGAAGTTATTGATCCGTTTTAGAGCCATATGACTCAATCTTAAAATTGTCGAATTTGTTGACCGTTTCGAGAAAAGACCCGAAAATCAAATCCTTAACAATAGATAGATAGTATATACGTATTTCTATAAGCATTTTAAGAACTATACATAGAAATATTTTGTATGCTCTAAGAACAAATAAATAAAATTCTTGTTTTCGTAATTTATTTTGCTAATTTGATGTTAATTTTTTATTTAAAATTTTAGAATTTAAAATTTTATTTTATTAATATTTTTAACCTTTAAATTAAAAATAATATTAAAACTATAATAATGATAAAAAAAAGACAATTAATTAATTAGAATAAAAACACTTACATGTTTTGTAAACATGTGAGAATTTCTCTCAAATATTTAGTACGTTTATAAAAATAAGAAATAAAAAAACATTGCCCATTGGATTCCACCTCAATCACTTTCAATGAAGATGCTTATCTAATAACGCCAGCGTTAGAGTGATGAAAGGTGAGTGGGGCTAGGATAGCCATGTTGAAAATAGGTCTTATTAGTCCCAATTGCTGATCTAATTAGA
>NC_029792.2:24268448-24281542 GCF_000816755.2 Arachis ipaensis
TTTTATTTATTTGGTATTAGTCATAATAATTAAAATCTTAATTTAATTTTTAAAATTTTTTAATATTATAATTTTAAATAAATCAATTAATTTTATAAAATTTGTATTAAATTTAACAATTTTATATTTTACGTATTTAATTTATTTTTTAAATTTCATATAAAATTACAATTTTTTTGTCTACCTTATCTATTGCTGCTTCTTTGTGGGTCAACTTGGCCATGCCATTGATGTACATTCCCCATTTTTCTTGTTCTTTGTCCACCACCAATGAGCCTCCTAAGCTGGCAAGCAATTGAGCTATATATATAATAGTAATAATTCTTGTTCTAGTTCTAGATCTAAAAGGAACCCTTCTTTTCTTGATTTGAAACTTTAGTCCTATTTTTTATAATAATGAACCAAATTTCGATATCTTTTTATCATAGTAACATTTTGTATTTAAAGCTTAACTAAGTAAAGTTTGACAAGCCAACACCACACTCTAATTGTGGTTTTCTATAAGACTATAACGTAAGGGTCGTGTATAAGATAACAGAATAAGGATCCACATCTACATTATCTACACAACACAAGTATATTAATAGTATACAATTTTTACTAATTTTATTCCAAGATTTTTCTTCCATATACCATATGTATGAGAAATTACTTGCATAGTTTTACAGATCAGAAAATGTACGTAGAGATAGTGTAAAACATTAAATAAGACAAACAAAACATGTACAGATGTAATAACAATTCAATGACCATAGCCTTGCACTTTGTCGTGCCTTGTGAAACGGATACATCATACACCAAACAACCTCCTCAAATCGGTANCATTCACTCCTTTGGTGTGCTTTTGTTTCTTTCTTTCCTTCTTGTTAACCTTTTCATCTTTTTTATTTATTGTTGCTATGTCCCTAAAATTTTAGTGCTTTATTATGGTGTGGTGAGTCTTTCTTCTCCTCTCTTTTTTTCTTTCACACAACTCATTCAACAGAAATTGATGAGAGTGTATCGCCTCCTTTTCTTGCAATTGTGCGAGACAGTGATTCCGATTAACGAGTAGGCAAAGGAACGATTTAGATTTGTTCAATTTCGCGGTGACTCTATGGCCGACTCCATTTCCAGCAACAGTGCTTTCCCAGGATTTGATATTCACACTCTATATCATCTCCTCAATCAACTCATGCAATTACAATCACAATTGAAATCGCAACAGTGTAAGTCCTCTTTTTGATCCCTCAAATGTATTCTTTCTTCATCCAAACAAAAACTCTGGAGTTTCAATTATTTCTGTGAAATTGGATACCAAAAACTACAATGAATTGTCCAGAGCGATGTTAATTGCGCTAAAATCTAAAAATAAGCTTGGATTTGTGGTTGGTACATTACCAAAATCTAGTGTAGATGATCCCAATTTTTCAGCATGGGACAAGTGTAATACCTTTTTCGTGACATGGATTCTTCAATCCTTGAGTAATGAAATTTTGAAGTGTTATTTGGAATGATGTAGATGTGGATATTTAGAACGATTTGAGGCATCGTTAGTATCGAGGTGACATCTTTAAGATTGCAGAACTGGAAGAACAATTGTTCTCTTTGAAGCAGGGAGATTCAAGCATCATTGATTACTTTACAAACTTGAAGGCTATTTGGGAAGAAATTAAAAATTTTAAGTCTATTCCCTTTTGTGTAGCATGTGAATCCACGTGTATTTGTAGGTTGGAAAAGCTTCGAATTCAGAAAAAGGAGACCTATATTGTTCGATTCCTTAGGAGACTTAATGAGCAATATCACAATGTTCGTTGTAACACCTTACCACACAGAGTCTTATACTTAAGTCATAAAACAGAAGTGGCGAGGTATTACGACCTATAAAAATAAAATTTAGTATATATAGTAGTGTGAAAAATGTTTATAACTAGGAGCCTTTGAAGAAAAAATGGGTAAAACAAAATCGTCAAATCAAAAAGCGCAACACTCCCATCAATAACGTAACGAAACAGATAAGGGATAAACTAACGCGAGTATATGAACAAGAGAGTGCCAAAGATACGAGCATAAAAGTATACATACATATATAGAGTAGGATAACCCAAAAGAAACCCAAAAGACAAGTTACAGAATCTGTTCTCCAAAACAACCTCTAAGAGGAGTCAAAACCGTATATATGTATATAGTGGAGATAATAAGTATCTAAGTAAGTACATAAAACCAAAATAAAGTCCCGAGAGTTAAGGATCTTTGCTAATCCAGAAGTCTCCAGCATGCCTCAACGAGGAGTCATCTGAAAACCACAAAATTCGCATGGGTGAGAACCGGAGGTTCTCAGTATGGTAATAGTACCCACATATCTAACATGTAATATCTTGGGAAAGCCGAAGGCAATCCTAGAACTTCCAACAGATAATCAAAACTTATAAACAGACTAAACCATAAATGGAACGGGCAACTAAATATAGATCTTCAGTCTAACTAACAGTCCCCTTTCTGAATCCTTCGAACCTCCCAACCGCCATCAGCAATTTGATATCACAAACACAATTATATCAACAAGGAAATGCACAAATAGGAAGCAAATACTGCAATTAGACAATTAGCAAGTATTATGCAGTCAATTAGGCATTCCAAACAATTCACATATAATTCATATGATATATGCCTGTCCTAGTGGCTAATGAGTCTCATCCGTCGGTTATAAAGCCAACCCGACAAGTCTTGGTACCTAACCATTGGACTGTCCCTCTGTCGTGTATCCCCAACTCGAGTTATACTCAATCATAATCATCAATACATATTCACAACACCCACATTGGTGTTTATCCACGGGGGCAAGCTCATCCGGAACTTTCACAGTGTCTGGCCACACTTACGACATAGAGTCAGCAGAGTATCGAGTCTCCACCTGGAACACGTGGTGGCTAGCCACTGCTTTCACACAGGGAAACTCGTATCTCAGATAGTGGAAGTGAAACATTCACATCTCATTCAATAAGCATATATGCAATCATACTCAGCCATAATTCAATAATAACTCAGCCATAATTTTGCAATAACTCAGCCATTCGGCTCATAATACAATCCATAACCAGCCAATTTATTAACAATTACAGCCCTTCGGCTCATGGCATATAAAGCACTTCCACTATCATCCTCCGTGTCTCATACAATTATCTTTGATCATCATTCATCATTAATTCTCCCCTTACTTCATCCACAAGTTACCATATTTCCTAGCTCCTTCCCATTGCTAGGTATACTATAAGGATTCAGGACATAAAGGGTGAGAACGGAGGCTTAGAAATCTGAAATTTGGCTTTGAAAACTCAAAAATTAGTTTTTGATTAAAATGGTGCCACGCGTGCGCATCACCCATGCGCACGCGTGGGAGGCTGAAAACATAGAGTGACGCATGAGCGTCGCCCATGCCCACGCATGGGAAGCAGAGAGATTAAGTGACGCGTGCGCGTCAGCCACGCGTACACGTGGGTACGTTTTGTGCTCCTCGCACAAAACCAGCACAATACCAGCGCAACTCTCTGGATTTTCTACTGGACACTTGCATCCACACATCAACACGTAAGTGTCGGCCAGGCGCACGCGTGGGAAGTAAAAATCTAAGTTTGACCCGTGCGCGTCGGCCACGCGTGCGTGTGGGAGCATGACCTGCCAAAAAATTTACTAAGTTAAAAAGCTGCAGAATTCCAGTTTCAAACCCCAAACTTCCGACGGGCATAACTCTTTCGTTTCATATCATTTTCCATCCGTTCTTCGAATGGCATAAACATCTCGGATCCAATTTTATTTATAAATAAGTTTGACACAAATCAGGGATCCAGAAACCAAGTTATACTCCATCAAAGTAAGTCTAAAAATCACATTTTCATACAAAACCACAAGGTTCCATTTTCAAACAAACCAATTTCAACCCTTTTCAAAACCAACCAAAACATGCCAAAAAACAACCTCAAGCCTCCTCAACTTATATGTTAACATTTTTATGAAAATCATAATCCACCATTCCACCATTTTAACCAATCTCAATCAAATAACTCAATTTCAAACACAATATCATGTCATATATCCTTCCTCATCCCAATTTCTAACAATACCATTTTCAATCAACCATCAATACATACAATCAATATCATCCTCACCATCAACATGGTTTCACCCACACTTCAACATCAACCAATCATTAAGCATATATCACAACATGCATATCTCTCATGCATCATACCATCAAAACATCAATATTCATTAATTACATACATGACCACACAATTCATCTCAACTATTCAACAACATCAATAATTCAAATCCTATCTTAGCGCCTTTAGCCTAAGTTTTCACACTACATTACACTTTAGATACAGGAAATCGAGACCATACCTTAGCCAATTCTCCGCTCAACCCGAAACACCTCCAAATTACTTTTTCACAAGCTCTCAAAGCTTCAACACCTCCAAGAACAGATTTTTAGCACATCAAAGCTCTTTTCCAAACTTTTCAAAACTTCAATCAAATTTCAATATTCACATACACACTACCTAAACTACAATTATCACATCCAAACACAACAACTCAATACCCAAACATCATAAACCAAAAAATTCTACTAGGGTTGAGAATCTTACTACACCCAATGATCAAGGAGACAAGATTAAGCCTCTTCTTCAAGCTAGTTAGATCCTATAACATCAAAGAGTCTAAAATCTCAACACTTTTTACCCAAAAATTCGAATTTAAGGGCTGAGGAAACTGAACTAAAATCGTAGCTTACCTCAAGAACAAATTTATGGGTTTTGTAGAGCTTGTTTCGATGAATGCATGGCCGTAAACGGTGCGGTAATCGGAGCTCCGGATCAAAAGTTATGGTGATTTGAAGATCAAGTGAGAGTTAGAACTTTGGAAGAGTGTTCTTCCCCCATTCTTCCCAATTTTCAGCATGTTGTAGGGTTTAAGAGAGGAGAGAGAGTGTTGTTTAAGGGTTTTAGGTTGAGCTTGGTTGGGCCAAGGGCCCAATATAGGTCTGGTTGGCCCGGTTTGGCCCGTTCGCTCCAATCTTGGGCCGATTTTCTTAAAATTGGTATCAAAATTCTCGTTTTAATTTTCTCTATCATATTAAGTCATAAAAATCACATTTTTAATTTTCTAGAATAAATTCTAATTTATGAGTTAATTAATCATTAATTAACCGGGTTTTACAAATTCTAATTTATGGGTTAATTAATCATTCATTAACCGGATTTTACATTCGTTCACAAGTTATGCTTGCTAAACCTCTTCCAGATGTTAATGAAATATTTTTCTTTTTCTCACACAACAAAAAAAATATTTGAGTTTGACCGATGAAAATGTACATGATCCATAAATCGTGCTAGCTGCTGCAAATTTTAATAGCTTTGTTAGTCATGACAGAAATTCAAGATTCAATTCTCGTGGTAGGGGTGGATCTGGAAGAAGCAATAGAGGGAGGGGTCGAGGTAGTTTTGGTAAAGGTTACCCTAAAATTTTCTCATTTTGCAATAAGGCTGGGCACTTGGTAGATGTTTGCTACCAAAAACACGAGTTCCTTCCCCATATGAAGCAGCAACCTAGAAGCACTAGCATCAACATGGCCGCAGAAAGAAATGTGATGACAAGAGTAGTTCAAACTCAACTCAACTGGCAGATCCAACTAGCTCTACAATAATATTGTCTCTTGAATAGACAACTCCTTATGTCTATCCTCCAACAAGAAGACACTCAACTTCAAGGTGCCAACCCAACTCCTTATTCAACATATTTCTTCCTTGTTTACAATGAAAATTTTCTTTTCAAAATCTTGGATTATGAACACAGGAGCCACTAACCATGTTACACACACCATATTAAATTTTGTAAGTTATATACACATCAATCCTATTTTAGTTAAACTTTCTAATGGCTCGCAAATTACAACACAGATCATTAGCACCATTATTTTCACCAAAGTCTTATTTCTCACCAATGTGTTGTATATTCCATCACTCAATTTTAATCTCATTTTAGTTTTAAAATTAACTAAAAATCTGTATTGTAAGTGTTCTATAACTGACTCAAGGTATGAGATTCAGAATTTGAATACCTGAAAGATGATTGGCACAGGTGAGATGGATCAAGGACTTTACATGCTCAAACTGCCTACAAATCAAAAATTGGTTTTTCCTCCAACTCAAGTCATATCACACATAGCACATGGATCAAATAATAAAAAAGTTTTGTGACATTTTAGATTAGGACACATGCCACAAGATAGGATGCGTAGCATTCAGAAACTACATCCATTCATTCATTATAAAAATGACATTATACCATGTGATTCTTGTCATTTTTCAAGATAAAAAAAATTGTCTTTTCCTGACAGTGTTACAGAAATAAAATGTTGCTTTGATCTTATTCATGTGGATATATGGAGACCCATTGCTACTTTTTCTATTAATGGTTGCAAGTATTTTCTTACCATTATGGATGAAAAAAGTAAATTTATATAGATATTTTTTATGAAACTCAAATCATAGGCAAGTTCCCTCTTACAAGCTTTTGTTAATTTGATTCTAATTCAATTCGGAAAAACTATAAATGCATAAAAAGTGATAATGGACTTGAGTTTCACCTTAAAATCTTTTTTTGATTCCAAAGACATACAGCATCAAATTAATTGTGTTGAGACTCCACAACAAAATGATATTATTGAGAGGAAATATCAAACTATTCTCAATACAGCTAGAGTCCTCATATTTCAATCCAATATTCCTAAAATTTTTGGCATTTTGTTGCTAGCCATGTTGTCCATCTTATCAATCGAATGCCTAGTAAGAAATTGCATGAAAAATCTTCATTTCAAATCTTGTTTCATGAATTACCTGATCTGAAAATTTTGAAGGTGTTTGGGTGTTTAGCTTATGTTTCCACTTTAACTGCTAATCGAAGAAAATTAGATAGCAGAGCTAGAAAATGTATATGTTTGAAATTTAAATAAGGAACCAAAAGATACATTCTATTTGACTTGAATTTTAAAGAACTTTTTATTTCAAGACATGTACAATTCTATGAGCATCGTTTTCCTATGAGCTTCGTTTTCTATACAAGTCCAACGACAATCACTCAAGCTCCTAACATGCATTACACACATGTATACTATCTCACAATATTACTGACCTTGATCTATTCGTAATCTATCTTGAGCCACAATATATGACATACACTCCCACACATACTCCACACGTTATCATGGAACATCTCATACCTTCTCCTACACAACTCACGCACTTCATGCACAACATTGCATGATACACAAGATTCACAAACATCTTTAGCACATTCAGAAAATATACAACTGGCTGAGATTACACCAAACACACATATAACATCGAGAAAGACCACCAGAAAGAGAAGACCCCCTTCTTATTTGCAGGATTATCATTGCATGATCATGGCTACATCCACCAAAGCCCAAGTGCCAACCACACACAAGTATCCACTCTCTGAGACAGTAGATTATAATTCTCTTTCACAGAATCATAAAAGTTTCGCACCACATCTCTCATCCAACCCCGAACCGAAATCCTATCAAGAGGTTGTGGTGTACGAATATTGGAGAATAGCCATTCAAGATGAACTTTTGGCTCTTGAGAACAATAGAACTTGCAATCTAGTTGATTTACTAGCTGGGAAGAGACCCATCGGTTGCAAGTGGATCTTCAAGACAAAGTACAATCCTGATGGCACAGTAGAGCGCTATAAGGCGCGATTGGTTGCGTAGGGATTCACTCAGAGGCCTGACTTCAATTTTCTCAACACATTCAGCCCCATAGTAAGGATGACCACTCTACGAATATTACTTGTTGTTGCCATGAGTAGAAACTGGTTTTGTCATTAGCTGGTTGTCAACATAGTGTTCTTACATGGAGACTTACCCAAAGAAGTTTACATGCAAGCACCACTGGGTCTTGATGCTCCAAAAGAAAAAGTGTGCAAATTGGAACGAATCTTATATGGACTAAAACAAGCAAGTAGAATGTAGAACCTGAAGTTGAGTGGGGTGCTAGAAAGAGAAGGCTTTGTTCAGTCAAAACACGATTACTCTCTTTTTACTAAAGCCACCAGGGATGGATTTACAACAATTCTGGTTTATGTAGACGACCTCATCCTCTTTGGGAATGACATTGAAGAAATCAGCAATGTGAAAAAGGTCTTAGATAAGACGTTTAAAATCAAGGATATAGGTAGATTGAAGTACTTTCTAGGATTGAAATTTTCTCACAATTCAAAAGGATTGGCAGTTTGCTAACGTAAGTACACATTAGACCTTTTAGAAGAATTTGGTATGTTGGGTGCCAAGCCAACAAGAACTCCCATGCAATATTCAGCTGCTCTCTCCAAGAATTCAGGGACGAAGCTGAGTGATTCATTACGGTGCAGAAAACTAGTTGGCAGGTTGTTAGATCTCACCAACACTCGACCAGATATTTCGTATGTTGTAGGATGTTTGAGCCAATTTATCGACTGCCCCATTGATCAACATTTTCAAGCAGGTCTCCATGTGCTCTGGCATCTCAAGGGTGATCCAAGTTCAGGGCTGTTTTTTGCCAAAGACAATAAGTTGAAACTCACAGGGTTTGTTGATTCAGACTGGGCAACTTACCCAGATACTAGAAGATCTGTAATTAGTTATTGCTTTTTCTTGGGTGGAACTCTTGTATGTTGGCGCAACAAGAAGCAAACTACTGTCTCCTGTTCTTCATCAGAGGCAGAATACAGGGCAATGAACCAGGAAACTAGAGAAGGACAATGGCTGGTGTATCTTCTCAAAGAACTCCAAGCTGAGCATAAGACACCTTTTAGTCTCTTTTACGACAATCAATCAACTCTTCACATAGCTGCAAACTCTGTCTTCCATGAAAGATGAAGCATTTAGAAGTGGACTGTCATTTAGTCAGGGACAAGGCTCAAGAAGGAGTAGTGAAATTGCTGTCCGTCAATACAACTGAACAAACGACAAACATTCTTACCAAAGCTTTATCTCCGGCTCCCTTCAACATGTGTCGTAGCAAGTTGGGATTATTGGATCTCTATACTCCCAGTTTGAGAGCGGGTATCACGTGACTGTCATGCTTAATTAGAATAGTTTGCTAAGTAGAAAGTGATTAGTGGTAATATAACCTAATTAGGTATAGCTTGTATATATATATATATATATTGTTACTATTCGTTTTCTATATAGAGTGGTTCCGTCATTCGCTCTTTTTGTGTGTCCCTGTTTCTTTCTCTCCTTTTTGCTAACCTCTCGATTTTCCTTTGTTCATTGTTGCTATGCCGCCAAAGCTTTAGTGATTTGTCATATAATAAAAATATTTTGTGTACATAAAAATTATTTATCAAATTATTCATTAACCATTATATATTTGTGTATAAATATATATTATTTAATTTATTTTTAATATATATTTTGTATTTCAATATATATTCTATACGTTAAAACACTAAAATAGTAATTTAAATAATAACATATAATTTAGAATTCTATTTTTAGATTTTATATTTTAAAAAAATTGAATAATTTTTTTCTAACAATACAATCGAAATGTCTCTGTTTCTATATATATATATATATCAGTAAACAATTATTTAAAAATTTACTTTTCATACAATTAGAAGCTAACTCTTACTGATATTCATAGTTAAAAAAGTTCTTTCAATTAATGTAGTTGCTACGAAAAAACTAAAGCTAATTTCAAAAGAAGATAAATAATACTCTTTCGAATTGATTTCTAAAAAAAATATTAATCTCATTTAAAATGAGAATTGATCATTCTAATATACATCTAATATAAAATTTTTAAATTGACTATTAAGTATCAAAAGTTGAGTAAAAAATTATGAGGTTAAATTCAATAATTTAATAGGGACAAATAAATATTATTATCATATACTACCCAAAAAAAATTTAAATTATAGTGGGGGCACTTGCCCTCACAATAATACAGCCTAAAATATTTTTGGTCATAGCTCTTTTGGTAAATAAAAATATTATTTGTACACTAAAATTAATATTTACTTAAATATTTTAAATTTGAGTCTTATTCTAGTATAGCAGAAAGTAAAATATCTACATGGATGGAATTTTTTTGGTAAAACCAACAAATACCACGTATCCCAAAAGAAAGACAAATTATAATTTTGTCAAGTTGTTATCATCATGTATTTTATTTCAAGAAAAATTATAGTGTACAGATCGATGACCATACAGAGAGCATACAAAGATTCCATTATTCCTTCTGCTTGAGTTCCTGATCGACACGTGGTAATGGTGTGGAGGCATGGGGATGCGGCTGAGAGGGCTGGCGAATAGGGGGCTCTTCAAGCATGATGGCCGGCTTGCAGCAACTGTAACGGCGCCACCATAAAGGCCGTGGAAACGTAACGGGTCTTTGGGCTGGACCTTGAAATCCCGAGAAAATTGGCCCATTCATACTCTTGCTTGTCAATCTTTGTTCCCTGTAAGTAGTGGACTGAGAAATGAATTTTTGGACTGAAAATAAATGGGGTCGGAAAAAAAAACGATGGAGTGAAATAAACGCTGGAGGGAGATGGCCTAAAAGGGTAAATGTCTGTAGAGTGAAATTGCAACCCCCATGGTCTTATGATAAAGTTACCAAATTTAAAAGAAAAATACAATAGAATAAAAAATAATCCAATAGAGATAAAACAGAAAAATTAAAAGTGTGCCAGAATGGTGTGAATTATGTGTATTCCAATGGATAGTTTTGATATTAATTTAATTTAATTTTTTCCTAGTTACTTTTTTTAAAAATGAATTATTTTTCAGGTATGTGAATTAACTAAAATGAGAACTAGACTTTGTTAGATATCTTTAAATTAAACTATTTAAGCCAAAAAATGTTTATTAATCGATGAAATATGTTTTATATTAATAAGTGTATGACATCTATTATTATTAATATTTTTTAACATATAATTGAATAATGTCATAGATACTAATTAATTAATAAATTAGAGAATAAGTTGAAATAGGAAGTTAAATTTTATATAGTTAGTTAATTATGACCAGGTCAACCATTTGAATCTGTGACCCACCGGTTGTACCCGTGACGTAGTGACCTGGTCGGGTTGATTGCCCGGCCGTTTATGATAACTATGGGGTCTGAGGATTGCTCGTTGAAGAAGATGGATATTAGTTCTAGCGGTGTTATGGATTCGGCTTGCGTCGATTTTGAACCTATGAAAAACTGAACCAGCCTGTACCATCCTGAGCAAATGGCAACCATTTGGGTTGCTGTTTTATGGACAACCGAACCGGACAGAACCGACAGCAGATCGGATCGGCCGGTTGTCTCGGTACTTTAAAGGATGATAATCGTAATTTAAATCAGTATAAAAGGAAGTAAAAAACCATAAATGACCTAAACTTAGTTGAGTAAATGTCGTCTGAATTCAATACAACTTCAACTTGACCGAACGCTTAAACATAAGAACGAGGAGAATAAAAAATGACTAGGAAACGAAAACAACCAAGACAATTTGGAACAGACGTTGGATTCGGTTCTGCTCGATTTGGTGTTGAGGTAGAGATGGGAAAATCGAACCGACCCGGTCGGGTTAAGCCGAAAAAAACCAGATAAACCCTATTTTTCCTGTTTATGACGCAGTTGGGTAAACGTCGGTACAATTTTGCAGTACATTTCGGGACGGTTTGCTTAGTTACACCCGTAACGGCAGGCATGAAGATAACGAATATGAAAATTAAAGAGTAGTGTGCGTCTAACGATAGGTTTAAGTGCATATAGATTAGTTTAATGAATACGGAGAAGAAGGGGAGGCATATAAATTTAAAAGTCATGTTGTTGTCATTAATGACCGTGTGCGGTAAAGGAGAATGGTTACCCGTATTTGTCATAACCGGAACGGACTAGTTCGAAGGACCGAAAAACCGGTGAACCGGACTATGAACCGGCTAGGGTTGTGCATTGGATCGTTTAAGGATGGTAACGGACATGAACCGGATAGAACCGGCGAAGACCAGTCTAATTCGATAAGCCGGGCCTCAACCGGTTTGCCCACGGTGGTCTCTATCGTGTTCTATGGGATGGCATCCCTAGATGAATATTTTTCGAAGTTCAGATATTTTTAGTTATGTACCATTACTAATAGAAATATAATCAATCATTTTATATGCAAGTGTTAGTAATGTGGTTAAAGTTATCTGTTTTGATACTAGAATTGAAGTTTATTAATATTATGGATTGGCATTGTTATTTACTAATGGAAACAGAAAGTTTATTGGAATTTAGTTAATGTTTTTCTAGTCTAATGTCAGTATTGTGATTAAACTTATATGTTTTCAGCCTAGTATTGAATTTCATTAGTATAATGGAAAGGCATTCTTGCTGTGTCGCATGAAAAAAAATTATTGTGTATCTGGTGAGTAATTGTTTATTTCTTAGTTATCCGAACCGGTAATCGAATCGATCAAAGTAGGGGGTCACCGGGTTATTGGTTCAACCGGTGGATCACTAGTTGAACCGATTGGCGCTGCACTATAAAAATAAAAAATAAAAAATACTAAAAAATTTAAAGTACCTTTTTTTCAGTAAAATTTTTCGAATTTCTAGCTATTCTAAAATAATATAGAACATGAACAATAAGTATTTTGTGAAGTTTATTCCGTTGTGAATATTTTTATTTAGTTTTTACATTAAAATAATTGTTAGTTTAAAATTTTAATAATTTATTAATTAATTTATATACAGTATACTATTATGTATTATAAGTATGTAGTAAGAAAATAATGTTAATGAATAATTTATTATTATCAAAAGAAAAAATAAGTGACTTTATACCTATTGTTAAATAAAACCATAATTAATTTAAGAATGACTAAGTTTACGACTAAGATTAAAATAAGTTATATAGAGGTAAACTATTTCATGAAACATACCTATGTGTATTTTAATTTCTATATATGTTAGTAAGGTGCATGCTAGCTCCGTGGTTGCAAAAGATGCTCTTTTTCCATGAAGACAGCGGGTGGAACTCCACGTCACACATTTCGTCGAGATTTT
>NC_029792.2:24281591-24282624 GCF_000816755.2 Arachis ipaensis
TCAGCGACAAGGAAAGGTTTTGATCTTATATAAGATAGGGGTTCGAACCCCCTATCACACATTTTGGATAATTTTGACTTTCAAACGGTTCGGTTAGACCGGTCTTACCAAGTTTAACCAGTTTTTATCGGTTCATTTCGGATTTGACCGGTTCATTCTGATTTCATACCTTACACGGTCCAAATATCAAACCGGACCGATATTAAGTTCGGTTCACCGATTTTTCGGTCGAACCAACCGGTCCGGTTCGGTTCTGCTAACTATGGTTAGTAGAACTAAAACTGGTTAGAGCGAGAAACAGGTGAACCAAAACTAATACGGGATCGGTCCGGTTTTGGGATCCCATAAGGTACAGAACTGGAACTAACCTGTCAAATCCGGAGTGCTCTAGATGAAGAACAGTCAAAGGAGGTAAGCCCGATCTGACCAAATCGCTTGAAAGGAAAATTTATCCGAAATGTGTCGTACCCATGTCTTCTGTGACATAAAAACCTTTCTTTCCCACCGAGTTGTCTTCTTTCTCGTTAATGTATGTGCAAATTATAATAAGTATACTTGTCGTTTATCAAATTGTTTACTTCTATTTAATTTATTTTAATTTTAATTATAATATCACTCATTCTTAAATTAATTATAAACTCACTTATTTTTTCTTAAATTAATTATATTTCTTTTCTTTTAGTATAAAATTAACAAAATATTTATTGTTTCTATTCCATATTATTTTAGAGCGGTTAGATATTTTTTAAACTATTACTTGAAGACTTTTTTTTATATATAATAATATTGTGGCAAATAGAATTATTTTACGTTCAATAGGCTTCAATATTTGCTGGCCTATGTTGACATAAACCGGGTTGGATAGTTCACATGGGAATAAAGATTAAGATCATTGCCTTCATTAATGGGAAAATGATGAATGTCCGTATGGGATAATCACGAGTAAAATCTAAAACCGTAAGGAATCGAAATTTTTTGCAAGAATTGCAGTTTCACGGTCAAACAATCATTGAAGGGTAGCTTGGTAGATATT
>NC_029792.2:24282917-24290971 GCF_000816755.2 Arachis ipaensis
CAGTAACAACTCCCTTGGTTATCCCATCTCTTTTTGGGATCAAATTTGAAGGCCCAACAACACCACTAACGAGACACTCTACAACGATAACCTCATTCTGAATGGCGTTATACAGCCGGCTCACCAAGCTCTTGAATGAGCCTCCCCAGCTACTTGAGACCTACCTGCTTTCAGCCATACACAGACAACACGTGTCCACAGCAGATTCAATAAAAACAAGAATCTGTAAATCTGTACAAACATGCATCTTTACAGTAGATCGACTCTTTTTTCAATCATTGGAAACTAAAGACTTGACCATCCAAACTAAGGTAGGAGAAGATTTTGGCTTAAAGCCAACAAAAATTACAGGAAAAAACACAAAATATAAACTAAAGTATTACATATATGATAACTCTTCACAAAATACAAATCATCAAATAAAGTTAAAAACATCCACACCTAAAGACTTTGATTTGCAAGAACTCCCCACTTTAATTTTCAAGAAAATGAAGGCCTAAGTTGTTACTGCCTATTTGGATTCGGCTAGTGATAAACCACTATTTTATGGTTTATCTTGTACTCAATTGAGTGGTTTTTATTAACTCTTTACCCACTTATTCATATTATTTGCATGGTTTTATATTTCCTTCCTAATTATGTACTTTGATTGAAAACATGCTTCTTTGATATTATATTTGCTTATTATTAATCCTCTCTTATTACCATTAGATGCCTTGATATATGTGTTAAGTGATTTCAGAGATTATAAGGCAGGAATGGCTTGGAGGATGGAAAGGAAGCATGCAAAAGTGGAAGGAATACAAGAAGTTGGAGAAATTGCTAAGCTGTCCAGCCTGACCTCTTCGCACTCAAATGACTATAACTTTAGCTACAGAGGTCCAAATGACGCGGTTCCAGTTGCGTTGGAAAGCTAACGTCCGGGGCTTCGATTTGATATATAATATGTTATAGTTTCCCTGACGCTAGGCGACGCGACCACGTGATCCATGCGGCCGCGTCGCAAGTGACGAAAATCAGCGAATCTGAATTCGAACCCAGCGAATTCTGGATTGTTTTTGACCCAGTTCTCGGCCCAGAAAACACATATTAGAGACTATAAAGTGGAGGAATGCATCCATTCATGAGGAGGCTCTCATTTTTATAATTTTAGGAGTAGATGTAGCTTTTAGAGAGAGAGGTTCTCTCCTCTCTCTTAGGATTAGGATTTAGGATTTCTCTTAAGTTTTAGGAGTAGCTCTCAATCCCAGGTTCTTTATTTTTATTTCTTTTCTCAATTTAATTTATGAACTCTTTATGTTTAGATTGATCTTCTATTATTAATGCAATTTGAGGTAATTTCAGATTTAATTTTGCTTTGCTTTATTTATAAGTGCTTTCAATTTAACTTACACATTTTCTTCCTTTTGGTTTTGGTTAAATAATTGGTAACTCTTGAGTTATCAAACTCATTGTTGATTGAGAATTGGAATTCTTCGAGAATTAATTCATCCACTTAACTTACCTTCATAGTTAGAGGTTAATAAAGTGGGAGAAAAATCCAATTCTCATTACAATTGATAAGGATAACTGGGATAGGACCTCCAGTCTTCATACCTTGCCAAGAGTTTATTTTATTATTACTATTTTATTTTATTCTTTTTGTGCAACATACTGCTTCCTTACTTCCAAAATCCCCAATTTACAATCTTCATAACCAATAATAAGAACATACCTCCCTGCAATTCCTTGAGAAGACGACCCGAGGTTTAAATACTCGGTTATCAATTTTAAAGGGGTTTGTTACTTGTGACAACCAAAACGTTTGTACGACGGGATTTTTGTCGGTTTAGAGACAATATCTACAACGCGACTGTTTTTATGACATTCTTTACTGGCAAAAATCCTAACGTCAGCTAGCCCTTCTTCTCCTTCTTGATCTTGTAAGACCCGGTTAATTAACGGCTAATTAATCCATATATGAGAATTTATTCTAGAAAGCCAAAAATATGATTTTTTTTTTTTATGGCTAAATATGATAGAGGAGATTGAGACGAGAATTTTGGTACCAATTTTATAGAAATCAGATTAAGATTGGACCGAACGGGCCAAACCGGGCCAACCGGACCCAAAGTGGGCCCTTGGCCCAACATAACTAAACTCTAAAACACTCATTTCAGAACTCTCTCTCCTTACTTATCACTCAAACACGCTGAAAGGGGGAAGAATGGGGGAAGAACACTCTCTCAAACTTCTATCTCTCATTTGATCTTCAAACCACCATAACTTTTGATCTAGAGCTCCGATTACCATACCATTTGTGGCCACACGTTCACCGTGGAGAGCTCTACAAAACTCATATAATCAATTTTGAGGTAAGCCACGTTTTTCTCTTCGAATTTCCAGCCTTGTTTTCGAGTTTTATGAGCAAAAATGTTGAGATTTTGGGCTCTTTGATGTTATATGACCCAACTCTCTTGAAGGAGAAGGTTAATCTTGTCTCCTTGGACCTTGGGTATGGTAAGATTCTCAACTCTAGTATAATTTGTTGTTCTATGATGTTTGGGTATTGAGATGTTGTGTATGGGTATGATGATTGTGGCTTAGGTTATGTGTATGTGAATATTGGAGCTTGATTGGTGATTTTGAAAAGCTTGGGAGAGGATTTTGTGTGATAAAATCTGTTCTTGGAGGTGTTGAGACCTTGAGAGCTTGAGGAAAAGTGATTTGGAAGTGCTCCGGTTGAGCTTGGAAAATCGGCTAAGGTATGGTCTCGGTTTCTCGTATCTAATATGTAATGTGGTAGGAAATACTTAGGCTAGAGGCTCTAAGATAGGCATTGAATTGATGATTTTGTTGAATGGTTGAGATATATGATGTGATCATATATGTGATTATGAATGTTGATGCCTTGATTGTGTGATATATGAGAAATGCATGTTGTGATAAATGCTTGATGAATGATTGAGGTTGAATTGGTGGGTGGTACCATATTGATGGTGAGTATGATGTTGATTATGTATAATGATGGTTGATTGGAAATGGTATTATTGGAAATTGGGATGAGGAAGGATGTATGACATGATATTGTGTTTGTCCTTTAGCCATTTGATTGAGAAGTGTTAAAATGGTTGGATGGTGATTTTGGGAATTTTGGTAAAGTGTCAATGTATGAGTTGAGGATGGCTTGATGTTGATTTTGGTACATTTTAATTGATTTCAAAAAGGGTTGAAATTGGCATGTTTTGGTTGATTTTGAAAAGAGTTAAAAATGGCTTGTTTTGAAATGGCACCTTGTGGTTTTGTATGAAAACATGGTTTTTGGGCATATTTTGACGGGACATAACTTGGACTACGGATCCCCGTTTTGTACCAAACTTGTTTAGAAATTAAATTAGATCCGAGATGTCCATGCCGTTGGAAGAATGGGCGGAAAATGATTTAAAATGAGAAAGTTATATCTGTCGAAAGATTGGGGGTTGAATCTGTGAATTCTGCAGCTTTTAACTTAGAAAATTTCTAGCAGAATGACCCTCCGCGCGTAGGCGCACTTGGCGCGTACGCGCCGTTCTTCAAGAAAGCACCATCCACGCGTGCGCGGGGGCGTCGATGCGCTGCACCAAATGCCCAGCTATTTTCCCGAGAGTTGTGCCAGAGTTGTGCCAGTTTTGTGCCTGGGGCGCAAGAGCACCCACGCGTACGCGTGGCTGACGCGTGCGCGTCGTTTGGCTATTTTTCAATCCGCGCGTATGACGCTTGCGCATCGATGAGTTTTGTGGCCATCCACGCGTGCGCGTGGAGTCCGCGTACGCGTGGCCCTATTTTCATCCCAAAGTTGATTTTTGAGTTTTAAAGGCCAAATTTCATACTTCTAAGCCTCCGATCTCACCACTTATATCTTAAATCATTATGTTATGCCCAGCAATGAGAAAAAGGAGCTAGTGAATGTGGCAACTTGCGAGTGAAGTAAGGGAAAATGGATGATCATTGAGGATTAAAGATGATTATGTGAGATGCGGTGGATAGCGGTGGAAGTGCTGGTTATGCCATGGGCCGAAAGGCCGTGATTGTTAATGAATTGGCTGGTTATGGATTTAACCGTGAGCTGGATGGCTGGATTATTGCCGTTTGACGGCGGGGCCATGATTATGGCTAAGTATAAATGCATATATGCTGTTGAATGAATTGTGAATGTTGCACTTCCACTATCGGAGATGAGAGTTTCCCTAGGAGAAAGCAGTGGCTAGCCACCACGTGCTCTAGGTTGAGACTCGAAGCTCTTTGACCCGATGTCGTCAGGGTGGCTGGGCACTGTGAAAGCCCCGGATGAGCTTACCCCCATAAATATTCACCAGTGAAGGTGATGGATATGGATCATGATTATGATCAAGTTTATAGTGAGTATAACTCGAGTTGGGGAGACACGACAGAGGGACAGTCCAATGGTTAGCTACCAGGACTTGTCGGGTTGGCTCTATAACCGACAGATGATATCATCAGCCATTAGGAATAGGCATTCATCATATGCATACTATGTGAATTGATTGAGATTGCCTATTTGACTGCATATTACTTGCTATTTGCCTAAATGCCTTAATTGTTCTTATTTGTATATCTCTTGTCTGATATAACTGTGTTTGCTATATTATGCTACTGCTGGCGGTTGGGAGGTCTGAAAGAATTGGAAAGGGAAGTGTTAGTTAGACTGAAGGATCTTTAGTCAGATACCCTTTATGGTTTAGCTTTTTTATAAGCTTTGATTTTATCTGGAGGAAGTTCTAGGATTGCCTTCGGCTTTCCTCTTTTATTATGTATTATATATGTGGAAGCTGTTACCATGCTGGGAACCTCTGGTTCTCACCCATGCGGATTTTGTGATTTTCAGATGCAGGACGTGAGGTTTCTCGCTGAGGCATGCTGGAGACTTCTGGATTAGCGAAGATCCTTTGTTCTCGGGACGCTGTTTTGATTTTACGATTTCTCTTAGATACTTTTATCTCCATTGAATAATACAAACTGTGATGATTCCTCTTAGAGGGGATTTTGGAGACTAGGTTCTCTGTTTTTGTGTCCCTTTGGTAGCATTTGGTGGAGAGACAGAGACGGAAAGACTAAGACTAAGAGACAGAGACTAAGAGACAGAGATTGAAATAAATCTCAGTATTCTGTTTGGTGCAAAGTGGGAGACAGAAATTGAAACAAGAATAAAATTCTAATTTAATTTGTAAAAAAGGTAAAATTGAAATTAACTAATTAAAATGAAGGTATTTTAGGTATAAAATGTTATTAAAGTTTCAGTCTCTATCTCTAAAAATTTTAGTCTCCTATGTCCCTACTTTTTGGAGGTACTGAAATACTGAAATTTTGGGGACAGAGACAGAAATTTTAGTACTAGTCTCTGAACCAACAAACATGATACTAAGTCTCAGTCTCTCAGTCTCTCAGTCTCTGTCTCAGTACCTCAAAACAAACGCTACCTTTGGGTTTCCTTTTGGTATCTTATTCTATTTATATGTATATATTGCTATGCCCGGACCGGTTATCTTCGCATCCGGATTTGAGTTTTGATATTCCCGTTTTTGACACTCTTTTGTATATATATAATCTCGCGTTAGCTTATCCCTATTCGTTACGTTATCGATCGGAGTGTTGCGCTTTCGAGTTACGGTTTTTGTTTACCCCTTTTTCTACAAAGGCTCCTAGTTATAATCAATCGTTCATACTATTATACGTACTAAATTTTTGTTTTAGAGGTCGTAATACCTTGCTATCTCTGAATTATGACTTAAACATAAGACTCTGTATGGTAGGGTGTTACAAATCTTGTTATGATAGATATATTGTCCATCCTGTCATATTTTTCAAGTTCGCTCCTTTTGAGCTATGTTACTGCTTCACTATCATTACTGCAAGACAGTTTCAATTGAGTTCTTACTCTCCAAGTTTTGATAACTTCATCTTCAGACTCATCTTTCTCTTCTTTGCTACTATAGTCACGTCCCAAGGTATTCTCACTTTTCTTCTTAGTGAAAAAACCTCTTACTTCTCTTTTAGCTTATATTTCATTTATGGCTCTCTTCTTGATTCTAGAACTATTCGCTTTTGCTCTCTTTTTCTTCAAGTGTTTCTTAGTCTTCATTTCTATTCTCAATCTTCTTCTAGGTCTCGCTGACTTGCACTCTCTCTCTCTCTTTTTTTCATCTGTGAGATTAGGATCTATTGCAATCCTACTCTTTTTGACTTTATTGTCTTTATGCAGCCCATTATTAAAGGCTGTCATTTCTAATAGTTTCTTCAAAGTCCAGTGGATATAGGGGTGCAGAAATTGATTCATCATCATCCATTTTATGAGCTATTACACCCTACTACACTTCATTTTGGACCATCGAAACCCAATTAATTTTTCGGTATCACTTTATCTGTGCATCTATCATCTTCCAAGCATTTAGTTGAGATTGAACTATCAAAGTTATTTCTTAGCTCCATTTCTTGTATGTCTAGAAGTTCACCTTTATCATTCTCCATGGCTTCTCCTTGAGACAAGTCTGTCAACAGATCATAACTTGTGTTCTTCTCATTTGCTACGTTGTTTCCCAATTCCTCCTCCATCACATTATCTTTCTTCTCCAACTCTTTTGCTTGAATATTGAATTTTCTCTCAAAGCTGCTTAAAAGTATTTATTTTTTATATATATTCATCCCTTTACTATTTTTTACTATCACCATCTTGTCCTTATCACCAAGAAGATTGCCACATCTCTCTTTAATAAAGATTTCATATTTTGCTTCATTTACTTTTAAGAGAATTTGATCTTGTATTATGGGCACCCAAGTAGTTTCTACAATAACACTTACTGGATTGAAGCTTTGACTTTGAATAGAATTTTTGTCCCAATTTATAACAGGAACCCAAACCTCTGCAATATTACAAAAGTTTTCTTCACTCCAAACATGTAGTGGCATACCGTGCATTTCAATCCACGTCCTCCTTGTTCTATAGGATTCATTTTCGGACCATCTTTTTATTTATCCAAAATAATTCAACAAAAAAGATGATTGGAAGGCCTCTTCTATATTTTCAATTGAATTGTAAATAATGACCATTTTAAATGGGCTCATAGATTTTACTTCAGACAATGTATGTCAATCTTGAAATAAATAAGGAATGGTGTCTTCCTCATCTATAAGAATTACCGACTCTCTAATAACACTCCTTTGTAATTTCTTTATCATACTTAGTTTCATACTACCTTTAACAGTTTTCACCGTTACCTTGTCTTTGTTTTTGCACTTCTCAACCACTTTATCATCTTTTGCATAATCAGAGCCAATAAGACACTCTTTAAAAGATCTTCCATAACCCACATGCCTGTTTTCCTCCATTCTTTGAGAACGTTGTTTCTCATTTATGTTATAACCATTAGGATTGGCACTATAACCATCCTTATTATCACCTCTCCCATACTTAGCTTCTAACACCGATAACTATACTCCACTTACATTCCAACCATAAAGGTGATAAACTACCCTCTATACATGGTTGTTGAAGGCGTATCTGACAAAAGTAAACTTATGAGGAATCGTCAACCATTTCTTTTTTCATAGAAAAATATCCACAGCCTATCTCTCTTTACTAAATACTTTCCACAACCATTGAAGATTCACCAATCGTGGTATATTATCCACAAAAATAATAAATGATCTCAAATCTACTCTTATAAGATTTTCAAATGTTTTTGAGTTTCGAATACTTTCAGAATTTACTTCCTGCTTCTTAGCAAAAGGTTCTCTATTTTCGAACTGATCTTGATGAATACTTGAGATTTTATTCTTAACATGTACTCATTGATTTTTTCTTTTCTCATCATCTTTCTGTTTTTCACTTCCATTATCATTCTCCCTAATATTCAAAGAAAAACTCCTTCTAACTAAAATATATATGAGAAAGTAACATTATTGATTGATAATGACCAACACTTTTTAAGCAAAAAAAATTATTAATTAATAAGATATTTTTTTGAGACGTTTGGACATTTTGATATGTTTTTTATTTGATTTTTGGAAATTATTTTTGG
>NC_029792.2:24290995-24302761 GCF_000816755.2 Arachis ipaensis
AATCTTTAGTTTAAAATCTTGAGTCATAATGTATATGATGATTTCAGAAGGTATATGGGAGAATTGATACGGCATTTCATTCGACGAAAGAATTTTTATTGGAGCTAGCATATCTTCAAACCCTAACATCGTAGTCCAACAAGCACCTACAGTATTTGTAGCTTCCATGGAATGTGACCATACTATAAGAAAAAATAGTATTTGTAATAAAAAAATTATTACAAAAAATCTGAATTTTAAAATGAAAAAAAAGTTGTAACAAAAAAATTGTTACAGAATTATAAATTGGCATCCATTTTAAAAAACTTCCTAAAATCAAATAATGACGGATTCGGCCAAAACAATGTCTAAAAAGTCTAAAATAAAACATCTTATTAATTAGTAATAATTATTGCTGCTTAAAAAAAAGTGGTTATTATCCAATTTAATCTCTTAGCTAAAGTGTTACCAAAGACTGCAACACATTTGACATTTGACATTTGATGACAACTTGATGAATCATGAAACTGTAACTTTTGTCGTTTTTTGGAGACATTTGACATTTGCTGGTTTTGTCGACAAATTTTTACACGTGTAGATATGCACTTTTTAATTTTGAATGAGTATCACAAGTTCACAAAAGTGTAACGCAACATTATTAGGGACTATGATGTTTGATGCCATTGTGATGACAGGAGAGAGCAAATCGGACGGTCATTTGAGTTAGTAGATCAGTAATCGAAGGGTTCGATTTATGTATGATAGTCACGTGTCGGACATGCACCAACTGGCGTGCTCCACTCTTCCATATCTATTATTGTTCTTTCTCTGAAAACACAAAGAAGGCCAAAAAGGAGACCTAAAATAAAAGATGATCATTCGTAAACTTCACATTGTTAATTATTTTAGTCATCTTAATATGTAAGTTATTATTTTTAAATTTTTTGATTTAATAAAAATTATTTGATGTAATATTTGATTATGTTTTGTAGGGCTTATGAATGTTGATGTGTAACTACCTACTTCCACCGGATCCGTACAATTTTATTGTTGAGGAGTATTTACGACAGATTGGTTTTTATCACGTTTTTTAAATTGGAGTAATTCAATGTCAGTCGACAATGGTAAATGCTCTAATTGAGAGATAGCACCTAAATACACATATATTTCACTTTTTGGTTGGTGAGTGTACTGTGATATTGGAAGATGTGGCTGTAATTCTTGGTCTTTTGACAAATGGTCTTCTAATGACAGAAATGACTATGAGTAATCACGATGACTTAGAGGTTAAATATTTGCACCGGTTTAGAGTTGCACTTAAGAAGGCAGATTGTAGAGAAAGTTTTATAAAGTTGATGTGACTTCCGAATATGAAAGATCGTTTAAATTTGACGGATGAAATTGGCATTTAGAGGTACATGAAATGTCACATCATGTTATTATTTGGAGGTTTGGACAATCTTATTTGAAAACAAGTCTGGGACAACAGTGCACTAAAAATTTCTGCCATTGCTCAACAACTTCTCCGGGATAAAAGAATTTATAGAGGAATCATCATCTACCAATGACTTTATTACTTCTATAATTGTGTTGGAATCTAGTTTCGAATAGTCCTAAGAAATGGTGGCTCTACTACAAGTGTGACTATCATTGTACCTGTTTATCTTCCAATAGTACTTTCTGTGGATCATGCTGACCCTGATCAGTCAATCACAGCTTGTGTCATATTGTATGTATTTGGCATAAAATATCATCGATTCCGACTTATACACTCTGATAGTCTATACCTCTACAGATGATATAATCTTTGATAGCTGTAATAACAACTTCTCTAATACTGAATTTCATTTCCACAATGAATTCTCCATCCGTTGTAATAGAAAGCTCTACTACAACAACATCATGAAATAAATATTTAATAAATAAGTAAAATTAAAATTAAAATATATCTAATATATCTTCGTACAAATATTTAAATTAATATATAAAATTAATATCTGAAAACCGTTAGATGATTTAATTAATTTGACTATAAAAAAAAATACCTATTGAGTGGAGAGAGCGGGGGAGAGCGGGGCGGTGGAGACGGTGGTAGGGTTTTAGAAGAAAACTTTCTTGTTGATGGGAAGGACAGCGGAAACCTTGATCCAGGTTTGATAGATGAGGCTTCGAAGGGCAAGAATGTTATGGAGGCCAGTGAAAAATCTGGTTTGGACCAAAACAAAGTGTCAGGAGGCGCCATGGAGATTGAAAGGCAAGGAGCAACTCAGGACATGGAAGATGGAAAAAAGAAGGTAAAGGACAAGGAACCTTTCAAGGTCTCTTTTCGAGACAAAGTAGTAGGAGAAGCGTCGGCTAGTTTCTCTCACGGAGTGGACGCTCTTGATAAGGACAAAATGGCAACCATTATTGATGGAGAGATACCTAGTGTGGTTTTTTCGGAGGAAGCTAGAATGATCCTATCTGCTCCATACAAGGATGCCATTATCATTAAAGTCCTCGGCAAAACCTTTAGCTACTCCGCCATTACACATAAGTTAAGAGGAGTTTGGAGAACCAGAGGAAGATATGAAGTGTTAGATGTTGGTTTTGGATATTTTCTCATCAAGTTTGATTTACGGGAGGATAGAGAGCGCGTGCTACTTGGAGGGCCATGGATGATTGCTGGTAATTATGTGGCGGTTAAGCCGTGGTGTTCGTCGTTCCGCCCATGTGATGACACTTTTGGATCCACTCTAGTCTGGATCAAAGTCACAGGCCTTAACATATGGTATTATAGTGAGAAGGCTATCTTGAATATAGCTAGAACATTGGGGAAGCCGATCAAGGTTGACTTAGCCACCAAATCGGCTAAGCGCGGAAAGTATGCACGTGCATGCATTCAAATTGATCTGGGGCAGCCTGTGAAACGAAAAATCATGGTAGATGGTTTTGAGTACAACATCGAATATGAGAATTTGCATCTCATTTGTGATAAATGCAATTGTTTTGGGCATGTGACTAGAGATTATGGAGAGACAGAAAAGCAGGTGGTTCGAGCACCACTAGAAAGCTTGAATGTATCACAAGAAGAAGACAGAGGAGCAGAAGTCGGAGAGAAGCCGGTAAACACCGCGGAAAGACCGCCGGAGAAGGCAAAAATTCAGGAAAGGCCACCGGAGAATGCGAAAATTCAGGAATTCAAATTTCAAAATAGTGAAACTGAAGATTCGCTGAATATGGCAAGTGAGAATTTTGTGGGTGGGACGTTGCATGCATCTTTGGAAGGAAATCATGCATTTAATGATGGGGGTTGGACTAAGGTCACCAAGAGTAAAACCAATAAAGGCCCAAAAGTGGGTTTTAATCTCAAAAGGCCCAATCTTGATAAAAAAACTTTTGTGGGCTAATAAAGGGCCATCTTTGGGTAAGGATGAAGCCAAGAAAAATTCTCCAAAGCCCAAAGAAGTTATCACATGGACTACTTCTTCCTCTAGCGGTGCTACTGGAGTAAAGAAAGGGGGCACTGTCTCACATGCTTCTACCCCACTGATCAAGATTAATTACAAGAGGAGAAGACTTCCTTCACTTCAGAACTCACCGAATGAACCGGTTGGAGGGGTCAAGCATGGCGACGATCAGATGGAGGGTGGTGATATCCTGGAGGGAGGTACCAAGATGGGAGATAGAGGACCCCCAACGTGAGACGTTAGGGGTGACGTTCCATCATCAAGTCTGATTTTTTATGGATAGTGATCCTATGAACTTGATTAGTTGGAACGTGAGAGGAGCCTCTAACAAGATGGCTCGCGTACACTGTAAAGAACTGGTAAGAAAATTTAATCCAGCTTTTGTTATTCTTGTTGAAACACATGTTGCTTTTGGCTCTATGAAATTTTTTTGGGAACATTTGGGTTTCACTCCTGTGGAAATTGTGGAAGCTAGTGGACACAGAGGGGGTATATGATTTTTATCCTCTGACGACAAAGCTAAGTGTAGAGTAATTGCTACTATAGAACAATGTTTATCTGTTGCTATAGAAAGGGACGGAAAGAATTGGGTATGCAGCGCAGTTTACGGTAGCCCCCAGTCGGCGATTCGTGAAGATTTGTGGGAACATCTGTTGGCACTTGGAACTTCTATACAAGACCCGTGGTTGATAACAGGGGACTTTAATGAAATTTTGCATTCTCAGGAAGTGAAAGGGGGCCACTTTAATGTTAATCGAAGTAATTATTTCTCTCACATTTTGGATTCGTGTAATTTGTTTGATCTGACAACAGTGGGTAGGAGTTTTACTTGGTTCAGGAAGGTTCAGGGGAACAAGGAGGTAGCCAAGAAGTTGGACAGAGCTTGTAGCAATAGTAGTTGGAGAGTTATGTTTCCTGAAGCGTTCACAGAGGTACTTAGTCGTTTGCATTCTGACCACTGCCCTTTACTCACCAGATGTCTTGGACTGCCAGTCAGGAAGGGCAGCAGACCGTTCAGGTTCCAAGCTGTATGGGTTACTCATCCATCCTATAAAAGTGTCGTCTATAAAGCCTGGAATGGCAACAACACACACATTCATGGCAAGCTTAGAAAGGTGCAAGAGGCTTCTCTGAAGTTCAATTCTCGTGTCTTTGGGAACATTTTTATTAAGAAAAGGTCTCTAAAAAGCAAGCTTAATGATCTCCAAAAAAGATTAGAATTTTGTGATGATGTAGTTGTCAAAGAAGAGGAACAAAGGTGCAGGGATGATTTTAATTCGGTCCTTCTTCAAGAAGAGATACTCTGGTTCCAGAAATCTAGGGAGCAATGGGTTAGGTATGGTGACAAAAATACAAAGTTTTTCCACATGCAGACCATCATTAGAAGGAAAGCAAACAAAATTCATGGCCTTTTTGTGAGCGATGGATCTTGGTCTTCAGATCCGAATCTTCTTCAACAAGAGGCACTAAGTTTTTATAAAGATCTTTTTTGCTCAACCGACCCGGTGGAGGTAAACTGTATGGGTGATTTTCCAAGACCTTCTCTTAGTAGTGAAGCTTGTGAGAGCCTAATTAAGCCAGTGTCAATGTTGGAGGTTAAATCTGCAGTGGACAGCATGAGCCCTTTCAAAGCTCCAGGGCCGGACGGATTCCAAGCATTCTTTTTTAAAGAATATTGGGATGTAGTGGGCTAAGATGTGTGGAGTCTGGTGTGTAGGGTGTTCCAAGGTGACACGATTAATCCTTCTATGCTTGAAACCCTTATTGTGCTCATTCCTAAGGTTGACTCCCCAAGCAGAATGAAGGACTTTCGACCAATCAGTCTCTGCAACGTCGTGTACAAGATAGTAACTAAGGTGCTGGTAACCCGTTTAAGACCCTACTTAGCTGATATTATATGCCCAAATCAGGGAGGATTCATTCCTGGTAGAGGAGCTCCTGACAACATCATAGTAGCGCAAGAAGTCCTTCATTTCTTGAAGAGAACGAAATCAAAAAAGGGTGCTATTGCTTTTAAGATAGATCTAGAGAAGGCATATGACCGGGTCGATTAGAGGTTTTTAAACTACACTTTGAGTAGCTTCGGCTTTCCTGCCTCTACTAGAAGTCTTATTATGAATTATATTCAGGCATCATCTCTTTCGATATTGTGGAATGGGAATAGGTTGGAGAGTTTTCAGCCCAATAGAGGGTTGCGACAAGGAGACTCCATATCACCGTATTTGTTTGTTCTTTGTATGGAAATGCTAGCTTGCTTTATATCTAATCAAGTGGAGTTGGGGGCTTGGGACCCGGTTGCTGTCTCTCGGGGAGGTACATGAATCTCCCATCTCATTTTCGCAGATGACCTTCTTCTTTTTGTAAAGCAAGCAAGACACAAGTCCACCAGGTAATGCATTCTCTGAACTTATTCCGTAAGGCATCAGGCATGAAGGTGAACATAGATAAGTCCAAAGCTGTTTGTTCGAAGAGCGTGTCCAATACTCGTAGAAATGTTCTGGCTGGTGTATCTTCTATCAGATTTGCTAATGAGTTAGGCAAGTACTTGGGGGTCAACATCAACCATCCGCGGGCATCTCGAACGGCTTGCCTGGAGGCGGTGGAGAAAATAAAAAGCAGATTGTCTAGCTGGAAGGGTCGGCTGCTTAATAGGGCCGGCAGATTATGTCTTATAAAATATGTGGCAACGTCTCTACCTATATATCAAATGCAGGTCTCCCTCTTCCCCAAAAAAGCGTGTTCTAAGATTGATTTTGTTCTTCGTAATTTCTTGTGGAAAGGAAAGACAGATGAGCGGGGCTTAAACTTGTTGAATTGGAGTACTGTGATCACGCCCAAGAGGTATGGGGGCCTTGGTGTTCGCGACACTCAATGTGTTAATACTGCCCTCCTTGGTAAACTAGTTTGGCAACTCTTCCATGGTAAAAACAAATTATGGGTGCGCATTATGCTAGCTAAATATGTTCAAGGAAGTTTGGGGCTGGATCTTCAATGCCCTACGCAATCTTCGAGCATATGGCGCAACATCACAAAGACAGCTAGTAGGCTTAAACATGGCTATGTTTGGTGCATTGGTTCTTTAACTCAATCTTTCTGGTATCATCCTTGGAGACCGTCGGGGCCTTTGGCCCCAGAGATCCCTTTTAGCTCTAGAGATCCCTTTTGTGCATATTTCAGACACTGATCTCTCTTTAGGTGATATATGGTTTGGGGGAATTTGGAATTTTGATCATCTTTATACTGTGTTGCCTGAGACCCTAAAACTAGATATTACAACTTACAACCCTATAGTGCAGGCAGGTTGTGATCCGAACTGGTGTTGGGGATCTAATGCCTCAAAGACTTACTCAACAAGGGATGGTTATGAATGGCTCCTTGAAAGAAAGGTTGCATGGGATACTAATGAGAATTGGTTGTGGCTTTGGCATTTAGGAATACCTAAGAAGGTCAAGGGGTTGATTTGGCTCATCTTGCATGGGGCCATCCCCACTGCCAGCCTTCGTTACCGAAGACGCTTAACAGCAACGGATCTTTGCCCCAGATGCAATGAAGCACCAGAATCTGTTGAACATTGCCTCAGACTTTGTAATAAAGTGAGCCCGATTTGGGAGAGCTTGAAGGTGGGAATGCAAACTTGGGATGTCGCCTTGGATTTTCAAAGTTGGCTTCGTATAAAACTTCGGACCAATGAAGGGATTTTTGCAGTAGGTCTTTGGTGGATTTGGAGGGATAGAAACAATGATATCTTTAATCAGAATGACATTTGGAGCAAGGAAAAAGTTCTCCAGCTTATCAGGCACTCTGCAGCCGAGTATGCTGCAATCAAGCGTTCTAATCAGGTGACACACAATCCCTCTTTATGTGATTCTTGGTGCCTCCCCCAATCAATGTTGTTAAATTAAATTGCAATGCTAGTCTTTTGGAACAAGATCAACTGGCTGGTTTTGGGTGTGCTATTCGAGACAGTACGGGTAAATGGTTATCGGGTTGTTCAGCAAGCATTCCAATAGGAACTATTACTTGGTGTGAGATATTCGCAATTTGGAGGGATCTTTGTTTGGCTTGGGAAAGTGGTCACAGGGAGGTAATTTGCGAAACAGATTGTCTAAAAGCTTATCTCTTGATTAAAAAGGATCCATACCAGATGCGGAGAGAATACACAGACCTCCTTTTGAAGATTTCTGAGATCCTGCAGCGTAATTGGGTGGTTCAAGTTCAATTGATTCAACGAACAGCGAATTCGGTAGCTGACCGTTTAGCTAAGACAGCGGCTAGGCATTCTCGTCCTTACACTGAATTTTTAATTCCTTGTAGTGTTATTGATCAGATCATTAGGAAGGAGATGATATCTCCATCTTAGTTGCTCTTTGTTTCTTGTTTTATCAGACACCAAAAAAAAAATTACATACATGCATTCGTATATTCAACAAATTTCGGTGTATACATAGCCTCCAAATCTAGCGCGTGCATGAAAGATGGCTCTTCAAATGGATGTATATTTACCACTTCTGCGACATCTACCTCCATAGTGTCATCATCTTGATCTTTGTCTTTATTTGGATCAACGATTTTATAGTTGCTTTCAAACTCTTCCTTGTTATCACTATTGTAATCTTCCCATTCGATATTTCGGTTGGATTCAAATTGTTCGAACTCAATATACAGCTCAATAAACGATATATGTGAGTGAGTTTCAATATACATTAAAAACATCTCTTGCATATTTTCTTCATCGGTTACATATTTGGTTTAAAATTGAACGAACCCACTAAATACTGATATAGAATATATACCTGTACAAAATATATGACACTCTTTTTGATATTTGAGAATCTATCTTATCATAAATCATACATTTTAGTTATTCAAATAAAAGTGTGAAAGGAATAACAATATCAAATAGATTCTCACATATAAATTTCACTCCTTTAAATGTTTATAATAAAATCTAACTATGATAATATACTTTTAACATAACTCTATCATCTATTTTATTTTTTCTATTCACATTGATAAAATTCAATTTCACTGTTGTAATTTCTGGAAACAAAGTAAGAGAGTATGAGGAGGTGAGAGACAAAAAAGAGAAAGAAGAGAGTTCTGACAATTGACAAAGACGAAGTGTATATATATATATATATACCCACACAAATTGAACGGTTCAATTTGTTATTATCCTTTTAAATTTCTTTTATATACAAATTGAATCTATTGATTTGGGTGTTTTTGGAATAAAAATTATTAAAAATTTTCAAATCAAATCTTCTAATTTAAGTTTCTCTAAATTTAAGAATTTTTCGTCTAAAAAATTGGACTATCCAATTTGTTTGTATTTTTAAAAAAAAAAATCGAACCCTCTAATGATTTTACTATACTATTTTTAATTTTAAAAACAGCCGCCACATTATAAGATAACACGCCCAATTCTATATCAAAGCATAACAGACGTACATTTTTAGTATAAAAAAAATGAGCCATAGATAGATATGTTATCTACTTCTACACTAGAGAAAAATACTTTAAATTTAAGTATTCACTGCTTCTTTAAAAAAAATGATAATAAAAAGCGGAGAAAGTGATTAAGTGAATGAATAAAAGGCAAGTGGAGTTTGCAATAATCTTATGATAGCCAAATTTGAGCTTTTTTTTTTTTTTTACTTTGGGATTTTGGTCACGATAACACTTTTTGTTTTGTTTTAAATTACATGGTATTTTTGGTGTTGCTTTTAAATATCGTTGGTGTTTGTTATATACATTAAAATCTTCAATTCATTACTCGGCATCAAAATAATTTTTTAATTGAATTTTATGATATTTTAGATTTTTGGTGATATGGGCTTTTCTTGTAGCCCATTATCTAAAGAACATGGGCTATCATTCGTTCATCTTCTACACACCTCTTTATCATCTAAGCCCACAACCATACCATTGTAGAAATACCATAAAAGAGGAATCTATTACTGTACAAAAAAAAAGAGGTATCTATTAAATATGAAAATAGAGTGGCTACAGGGGAGGGAAAAGAGAAGTTTTTGGTCAGAGAAATAAAGAAGTTTAAGGGAGGTGGTGGTGAGTTTTAGCCTGTTACTGTTTGGTTTTTGCATAAAATTTATAAAAACCTCATCAGTTGTTTTTTTTTTTTTGTCAGTGGATTGGACAACCCTCATCAGTTATTTAAAATTGTTCAAGAAAACAAAAATTTTCATAATAACCCCATACTGAATAAATGGGCCTACAATAATCTATTACTGAATCTTTTTGCTTTTTTTTGCTTTTATTTTTTTTTGTCATGTAAATCATTTTATTTTGAACAAGCTAAATATGTGTAAGAAACTCAAGCGAAATGATAATATGAAACCAATGACTCTTAAAAAAATTCAATGAAGAACATGAAGTGCATGCAGGAGGAAAATTTTCTGCAATAAATAAAAAAAAATTATTTATTTTTCAAAATAAATAATTTTATTTTAATTAATTTCATCTTTAATTTTTAAAATATTTTTTTATTGGAATTTGAAGTAAGTCCATTCACTGCAACAGCAAACTTGCTAATTTTTATGAAGTTTACTCACTGTAACGACGAATTTCATTGAAACTAATAAATTCCTATTTTCATATAATTTGGATTGCATTGGTATATTTTTTTCATTTAATTCACATAATTTAACATTTTTAATTATAAAATTTTTAATTTAAATAGATATAATTTAAATTAATAATTTAATTTAATTTGATAAAAATAAACGTAGTCAGATTATTGTATTCATATGATTTTAAATTAAAAATTTTATAATTTAAATTTTTAAATTATGTGAATTAAATAAAAAATAAAAATATATCAATATGATCCAAATTATACAAAAATAAGAATAAATTTGTTGTATTAATGGACCAATTTATTTTAAACTCCAAAAAAATGTATTCTAAAAATTAAAAGTAAAATTATTTGTTTTAAAAAATAATTATTTTTTTATTTATTTCAGAAATTTTTCCACATGCAAGAAGCTACGCAAAATGATGGATACAAGTTTTTATTAAGTATTCATCCTACAATTTTCAGCAAATACTTTATGTGAATATTTGTTTTTATTATAACCATACATGCGTTTTAGCCTATTAAACACGGTGCCTCGGTTGTTCAAAAATATTTAATAGCTTTTAAGAAAACAAATATTTTCAAAAAAGGCCCATGCTGAGCAGATAAGTCTATAATAATTTATTGATGAATTATTTTGTTTTTTTTTTTTCTGGTCATGTAAATTATTCGGCTTTGAACAAACCAAACATGTGTAAGAAACTAAAGCGAAACAATAATATAAAACCCATGACAATAAAAAAAATCAATGAAAAACATGAAGTGCATGTATGAAGGCTGAAGCCGTGCAAAATGGATACAAGTTTTTATTATTGATCCTACAATTTCAGCAAATACTTCATGTGTAAATATAAGTTTTTATTATAACCATATGTATGTGCATATGGATTAGAACAAAAATCTTTTAATTTTTAAATATATGTAAGTATTACAATAATATTTTTATAAATTATGCATATAAGTTTTATAATGATATTTTCATAGGGCATTTAATCTTAAGAAGTCTCAAGAAGATTGTTATTTTGCCTAGGGTATTCAATGTAATTATTGATGAAGTTTGTAAAATTCTCAGATAAGATGAATCTAATGATTAAATAAAATAGTTATTCTATTTTTTTAAAATTCGTTTTATTTCACTCACTAGAAATGACTCGATCAAATAAAATATTAAACATTTGAATATAATATGTATTTATTGGAGATTGAAAAATTTTTATATTTATTTATTTTATTTTATTTTTGATACTTTATATTTATTTTTTATTTGGCCTTTTTTTATTCTTTTTCGGCTTAGCTTTAATTTTTTTTCGGTCTTCAGCTTGGCTTTTCTAAAAAATTGTTGAAGTAACATTTGCTTCTTATTATCATTTTGATATTATCTAATAACTCATATATTGTGGACTTCAAAAATCATAATCCTTTTATATTAGTGCAGTAGAAGTCCAAAAACAATACTAAACAAATATTTTTATTTAAGCATGACAAATTAAACTTGTATTATTGCAACATAGACCCAGGGTTCAGGTAATTATGTCGCATAAAGACCTGTAATTGAGTTCATTGGTCATAAAATAACTCATTTCATGTCAGATTACCAACTCATATTCTACGCTTTAATATGACAGAAGGGACAACAAGCTAAAAAGTACCAGACATATCATTCATCTTATTTAGTCAAGTGCAAGCTAAAATTCACCCGAAAGTGGTTACAATAAGTAATAATTAGAATTATGTGTTTGGTTT
>NC_029792.2:24303675-24313413 GCF_000816755.2 Arachis ipaensis
TTAATTTATCGGTCCGTTAATTAAAGTGTCGTGATTCGAAATTTATTTTGTGTATTTAATAATTGATTGGCTAATGATAAATAGAATTTAGATTTGTGATGAACTAATTTTTAATTTATCAGGTTAAAGAAGATGGTATAAAAAATAAATAAATAAATGCGAATAGAAGAAATTAACGAAAAGAAACTTGAAAAGGATAAAAGGAGGGTATTGGGCTAGATAGCTTTGCTTTATTGCCTAATAAGCCCCTCTACAGGTCAAATTCAATTATGCTTAGTTTGGATCAAGAATAAATACATGTTTGCCAAAAGAAAAAAAAAATTAAAGTGAAAAGGAAAAGCATTTATTCCATTTCACTATCTTTATTTTCTTTTCTTTTCTTTTCTATTCTAATCCTTGTAATAGGGAAAGTTTGAGGAGGAACTTCGGAACTGGATTACTCATACTTGTTCACCCCATACCTTAAAGTAATTTAAATCTTATCTAATGTTAAGTGTAATCAATAAAGAGGGACGTAGTAAGGTACAAGGAGTTTTTAACTTTTAAAAGGTGACTATAGTAGTTTGTAAAGAATTCAGATATGAGGATAATATCATTTAGCTGAGTGTAATTTGCTTCTGTTCTGTAATTTTTTTAATGGTTTTGTTAGGTAAACAATGACTTTCGTAAATAATATAAATAATAAATTTTAAAATTAGTCTAATAAAATAAAAACATACTACACTCCTAAATTATACACCTAAATTTTAATATTAAAATAACTATCTACACACCTAGTAAATTGAACATCCAATCTATTTATTATTAGTAACAATGAATGATAACTATCTCTAAATTGCTTGTATTGATGGTTGTTCTTGATTTCTTATAAAATTATTGTTAAATTGGTCTTAAGTATTTTAAAAAATTAACCGTCAGAAATATATTTAATGCAAATAAAAAATTTTTGAGACAAAATTAAAACAAAATAAAATTTAAAGATATTTTTAAAACTTTTAACAAACTTCAACAATTAAAAAATATACTTTATCTCTTAATTTAGTATCCTCTTTTTAAAATCGAATAACTATAATCTTTTGAAGGAAAAAAAAAAAGTGTTATCAATCTAAACATTATGTTACTAGAAAGAGCAAACTATATCACTATAACACTGTCAAATAGTTAATCAAGTAGTAGGTAAGTTTGTCTTCTCTTCAATAATCTTGAGTTTAATCAATATGATATTTATTTGTTTGATATATAAGGGATCATTTAGGCATACTTCTAAATTCTTTGACTATAGATATTTACTAAGCTCCCCAACTAAAATGATATACCTTTTGCATATAATAAATAAAGATGGAATTCACATCTTTTATAATACGAGATCGTTTCTTATTGATTAGACGAACCATTTTACCTAGGGTGTGTTCGGAATTATATTCTATAGAATTGGAATTGATTTTATTTAAAATTAAATCATTTGTTTGAATAGATATTAAAAGAGGAATAGAATTGATTTATAAATTCTATAGACTTATATTATAATTAAACTCAAATTTCTTAATTTTTGAGAAGATATGGTTTGAAATTAAAATGATTTGATGTCTTAATTAAAATATAAAAAAACATGTTTAGCATTTAGGTATTAATATAATTTTAATTGTCTGAGCAAGTTATTCCAATCATTCGGTCAGGACAATCAAATAGATTAAGCAGACTGCACCAGTTATTTAAGTAGATCGGACTTACAATCTCAACTAACTGTGATTATTAGTGGTGATAAAAAATTATATAGTAAATAAAAAATAAAAAAATCAAATCAAATTATTATTTTATTTTTTAAATCAAATTATTATTTTACATTATTAATTTTAAATACAATCATTTATTTCTAATTCAATTCATTTCAAATTAAATCAAATAAATTCTAAATATATTTTGTTCAAAAAAACACCATTATTGTTGATAATGTATTGTTAATAATGCCTCATTGGCAAAATAAGTGAATATAGGGTGGGGGTGGTTTGAATAAATAGCAATGCAAGAAGAAAATAAAACAAAAAACAAAAATTAGTAGTTACATGGGGCTAGATGAATTAATTGACATCAGCAAAGTTTTGGCCGTATAAAATCTATTTTAAATATAAATCCTCTCACTGTCTCACATTAACATTTTCTTTGAAAGGTTGTAATAAAATAATAATAATAAGGATGAGAAAGTGATTGTTGCCTTCTTGGTCTTAATTTCTCCTTAAAATAATAAGCAGAAAATAAAACAAAATTGTTGAATTCAGTTCCTGTGCCACACCAAGTAACGAAGTCAAACCGCCGCCGTTATTTTGTGACTAAATCCACCTAAGCAAAGTTGATATGATGTTTTTCCCAAAATCCACTTCATATATAAAAGCCAAGGTGACTTTATTATTTATTTTTGAAGGGGAGTTTATTATTTATTACTCACGTGCATTGTCTCATTTCATTACTTATAAACCAATGCAAGTTTATTATTTATCATTTTTGTAAATACTAAATAGAATTTCTTTTTTCTTTAATTTGTGTTGAGTGTTAGTACTATAGAGTGAAATGATTTCTCTAATTAACTAGCTTCCACATTAATAAAAAAAATAAAAAAAAAATACAGGACATGGAGATTTCAAGGGTTAGTTATTAATTATTTGATGGAAAAAACTATCTATAAGTAAGCTGATTAATTATCTTTCATTTGTTTCATAGATACCATAGGCTAATGTTGGGTCAATATTAGACCTAGGAAATATCTTGATATTAGGCCCAAAAATATAATGTTGGTGTATTAGTTTAACCAACAATCACATGTGGGATTTTATGAACCACATCTAAGGCCTTTTAGTTTTCCTAGCAACATTGGACTTGGAAAGTTGACTTCTGAGTTTTGACATTATAAAAAAGGGCCTATTGAGAGGTATAATTTCTTTGTTTGAGGACAACACTTATCATCTTTCCTAAAACATTTCAGATCTCAAGGGACACCTATCCCAAAAATTTATTTAATTAATCTCTCAAAAATATTATATTTCATAGTGTAAGTGTATGTGTAACTGTTCAGGGAAATTTCATTTCTTCAATATATTTATTATTTCTATATTTTAATATAATATTTATGAACCATTTTCATTTTTTACTTTTTACATAAGTATATAGTGAATCAAATGCAATATTATTTTTCTTGGTATAATCATAACAATATGAAATAATATAATATTAGTAAAATTATAGAAAGCTCCTCAATTTATTTATTGCTTCCATGGAAAAATGTGGTGTATTAATTACTTTAAAAATGTCAACGATCTAAAAAGAGAAGAGCATGTGAAAAAGGGTTATGATGGCTTGTGTCTATTGTGGACGGTGCCATCATCATGCACAAGTATAAAATCCTGCTCTTTTTTCATAAGCTTGCTTGCCAAGATTTATCATAGCTAACTTTCATTCTTAGAAAGAAAAAGAAAAGGTAATAAAATGAAAAGAAAATAAAGAAGAAGAAGAAAAAAAAAGTGTGCAAGTTACAAGCCAAAATAGCATAATGAGCATCAATCTTACTTTAGTTAATTACTATGGGTTTGGTCCCTCTTCCTAAAAAGAAAAAATGTTTAGCCAAATATTCATATTAGGAATAGAACTATAGTTTGGTTAATCTAAAAATTAAATTTATTTTTAGGTTAGTCAAAAATATAATTTAGTTAATTAATCAAATTGATTTTATATGATAAAATTGATTATTAACTGGTTAAAAAAATTTAAAAATCGATTTTTAACCAATTATAAAAATAAAAACTAATTTTTAAAAATAACCGGTTTAAAAAAACGGTTTTTACATTAAAAAAATTAAGTTTAAAAAAAATTAAAAACCAGGTTAATTAATCGGTATTTACAAAAAATTCGATTAACCAATTTGAACACAAGAATTACATAAAATTTAGTTTTGATTTTGCTTAATCAGTTAAAAATCAATTTTAAAATTTAGTTTTGGTTAACAATTTTTTAATAATATGAATATAATTTTTAAAATTATTTTATTAAATTAATTAACTAAAATGTGGTTATAATTTTTTAACCAATTAATTACAATTTAGTTATTTTATGTACACTCCTAATTAGGGATAGGATAGCATCACATTTAATTTTATACATACAAAGAATGTGATCGTATGTGACATGACATTTTTCTAAGTACTTAAGTTAGTATTTATGGTTATAGGTTTTTATTATTAATTAATCTTATGCAATTTTAATTAATATAGGGAAAAATATATTGATCCAAGAAATAAATTATATAACTAATTAAAATAAAAGAAATGCTATGCAGACATTGTTTGGATGTTCAAACAGAATAACACTTCTCATATAAACATTTGAATATGGATGGTTTCATTGAGAGGGGGGGAAAAAAAAAAGATGAAAGAGTAGACAACGAAGCATTTTAAGGAAAGTAATTGGTTATGATTTATAGATCCTAAGCTACAAAGAGAAGTGTTAATGCATATTATAGTCTATATATAACATTTCTCTTAAAATAATAATACTTACTAACAATAGCCTTCTTCTATTTTAAGTCAAAACAAAAAAGTTTATTGAACATCACATCATTCGCACTTAACTTCTGACTTATGAGTTTGTTAGAGGCTCATTAATTTAAATATGGGAAACATTTTGGTGAATTGGGAGAAAATGGAGCAACTGTATGTATTACATAGAGGTGGACCTGTCAGATGATCAGCACAACACGCAGGGGGCGTGGTGCATACAACACGTGGTGGGCGTGGAAGCTAGGTGGCATGCTGCGGTTGAGCCACCTAGGCAGCACGCAGGGGGCGTGCTTAGTCAGCACGCAGGGGACGTGCTTAGTCAGCACGCAGGGGACGTGCTGACGTGGCGGAACTTGGTTGGACAGCAGCTGCACCACGTGGGGGGCGTGTTGCGTCAGCACGCAGGGGGCGTGCTGACGTGGCGAAAGGTGATTGGTCCAAGTGTGCACCACGTGGGGGGCGTGTTAAGTGCACCGCTCTATATAAGGTAGAGCTCGATAGTGTTTTCCAAACCGAGTGAGTGAGATTTGAGTGTGTTGTGAGGATTCTTTGATGCTGTTGTTGGTGTAATGGAGGACACCGCAAATTTGGTGGTGTATCGTAATTGAAGCCACCTATGAAGCCGGCGACGAAGATGAGGATGGTGATGTGGGAGTTGAGGCAGCAGTGGAAAATGTAGTGGTTCATCCCTCGAGCAGTCAACCGATGGGTGTTCCACCTTTTATGTGTGAGTTGGATCTCGACGCCATGCATGCCCCCGAGTTTCCAGAATATGCAAACAGAGGTACGTGTTGACTAAATAAGAAGTTTTTGTTACTTTATACCTTGGACTGTGCAATGAACGATGATTTCGGCTTTCTGTAGGTATTGCTGATCCTGAGGACGGAGAGTTCCGAATTGGAATGGAATACAGTTCTAGAAAGTCGGTCGTTGCAGCAATTAGAAGTTTCACTATATCTAGAGGAGTTGACTATGATGTGTATGAGTCTGAGCCACAGACGTTCTATGCAAAATGCAAGATGTACGGGCGTGGATGTGACTGGCTTATCCGAGCCAGCTTGATACGAAGAAAAGGTTGCTGGGAGATACGCAGATACAACGGTAGGCACACGTGCACCATCGGAACGATTTCACAGGATCATTCCAAGTTGGACTCAGATACAGTTGCTGAGGCTATAAGGCCGTTGGTCGAGACGGATCCGTCCATCAAGGTGAAATCTATAATTGTGGAAGTCCAGTCAAGGTTCAACTATACCATCAGTTATCGAAAGGCTTGGTTGGCAAAGCAGAAGTCCGTTGCCAACGTCTTCGGTGATTGGGAGGAATCTTACCAAGCATTGCCGTGGTGGCTCTCGGTCATGGTGCAGAAGATTCCTGGTTCAGTTGTCCAAATAGAAACACGACCACTCTACAACGGGAATGAAGAGGCACAAGGTGTAAAAATACTTCATCGTGTATTTTGGAGTTTCAATCCATGCATTAGGGCATTCAGGCATTGCAAGCCCCTGGTTCAGGTTGACGGCACACACCTATACGGAAAATACAAAGGTACACTTCTAGTCGCTGTTGCACAAGATGGGAACCAAAACATTGTGCCTATCGCCTTTGCCTTGGTGGAAGGTGAGACAGCTGATGCGTGGCACTTCTTCCTCAGGAATCTGCGAGAGTATGTTGTTAGAAAAGACGGTGTGGGTATGATCTCAGACCGGCATGAGTCAATACGGGCAGCAGTTAATCGTTCCGGTGATGACTGGCAACCTCCAAGAGCATGGTGGATGTTTTGTATAAGACACATCGGCAGTAACTTCTTAAGGGCATTCAAAGTCCCTCACTTGCAGAAGCTTGTTGTCAATATAGGGTATTCAAGAACGGTGGAGGAGTACAATATCAACTATAAGAGGTTGGAAGAGCGAGGCGAGGCATATGCCATGTGGTGCGATGCCATCGGACTCAGACATTGGGTATTGGCATTCGACGAGGGACATCGATGGGGCCATATGACAACGAACCTTGTCGAGTGTATTAACTCAGTGTTGAAGGGTGCCCGTAATCTACCTGTGTTGGCGCTGGTCCGAGCAACATATTACAGGTTAAATGAACTCTTTACGCGGAAGAGTGCCGAGACTCACGAACGTAAGCGTGCTGGATTTACGTACTCCGCATTTGCGCAACAGCGGATAGAAGCAAGTATGCAACAGGCTGGGAATATAGTTGTGCACCGCTTTGATAGACGAAATGAGGTGTTTGAGGTGCGCGAAACGACTACTGGGAAGGTGTTAGTTGTTGATCTAGCGCGACGGACGTGTGACTGTGGGCACTTCCAGGTTGAACGAATACCATGTCGCCATGTTATTGCTTGCTGTGCTAACCAGCGGCTCGATTGGCAGTTGTATGTGCATGATGTGTACAAGATGACGGAAGTTTGTAAGGTATATAGGTTTGAGTTTGCACCATTAGGAGATCCCGAGACATGGCCTCCTTATGAGGGACCCACATTGGTCGCTAATCCCGCACTGAGGCGAACGTCTAAAGGCAGGCCCAAACTGACCCGATACCTGAATGAAATGGACTCACGTGACATGCGTGGTCCTCGGATATGCCGTCTCTGTGGTGCTCAGGGTCATAGTCGGAGTAGGTGTCCGCAGCGTGCTGGACCGAGTGGTGCTGGTTCATAGTTTAGTATGGTCATGTTTGTACTTTTTAATTTGCATTTCGTCAGTTGATGCTTTGGAAATCAGATGTGTTTGTATTTTTCAAATGAATTCTATCCATTGATATCTTAATGTCTGCTTAATATTGTCATTAACTGATTTCTTTAGTTAATATACAAAAAAAGGAACTACAGGTTACATAAGTTAACAAAGCAAACATTAAACACGAATCACATTAACTTAACTCCGAAAATAAAATCTAGATAACCTAAACCGAAGCTCACTTCTTTCCACCAAAGTACCTCAGTCCCTTACCCATAATGCCCAGACTGAATCGCGATGGAGTATACCTATCAGGTGGATTTCGCTCCGTCCGTAGGTCATATGGGTGACCACGAACTGAGTCATCCACCCCCGGAGCGGCCGACCCACCTGCATCTGTCGGAGTGGCCGACCCACCTGCATCTGTCGGAGCGGCCGACCCGCCAACCTCTGCTGGAGCGGATGATCCGGGGTTGAACGTGTCAACAACTGTGTATGCCCGCTGACGGTGCATAAAACCACTATCACATGACGCACTCCCTGACGTGCGGTCGGAGGTACGACCCTGCAAACCATGAGCCATATCTACTGATGCCCTACGTGGATCAGCTGACACCGACAGTGAGGGTATACCACTGAAATCTGACCAGCCACCCAAACCAGCCTCTCCGCCGCTGGAGAAGTCAAACCAATCTGTACCGGAAGGAATGGTAAGTATGGGATCATGATGCTGGCCGGACTGACCGTGGTCACTGTGCTGAGAATGGTGGCTGCTCTGAGCGTGGGGGCTGTGCTGAGAGTGCTGAGAATGGTGGCTGCTCTGAGCGTGGTGGCTGTGCTGAGAGTGGTGACTTCCCTGAGAGTGATGGCTACCATGACTGTAGGCCGATGACTGTGGTATATAATAAGGAATCGGCTCAAACACTGCATGCTGTGGGGCAAGTGGCTGTGGGGCAGGTGGCTGTGGGGCAGGTGGCTGTGGATGATGAGGAACGTAGGCCGTCAATCTCAACAGATGTCCATAGGAGCGTACGTACCAATCCCGATACTCTACCGTCGGGAAAAAATCCCAGGTCGGAAGGGGGTGCCGATCCCGCAGTCGACTGTGTCGCCTGTTGGCCCACTCCTCTATCCATGGTCCATGCAAGACTGTCCAGTCATGTTGCTGCACTCCACGTAGAACGACGCAATGCTGATCAACTGGAATATCCCTTGCTGCCCGCGGAGGAGGTTGTGCATATCCATACTGACGCATCACTCGATCCGCAGGGTGCCACTCGACACACTCGAACGACAACAACGGAGCAACGATGTCACACACCTCAAGATGGGGATATAGCTCGTCCGGAACGATCAATCCGTGATACGGCCGCCACTCAAACTGTCACAGTATTATTGGCATATTAGAACCCTAACAATAATGGATTGAAAAATGGAACAGCTAAAATATAACTATTTACCTCTTGCATGTAGTCTATGTCATGCCTGAATGTCTCTACGGTCTTCGATAACCACGCTGTGGTCCGTTTCGAATGACTCCACCTGACACATTATTATTTCAAAAAATTTAAATAAACGCCATAAGTCAAACATGCATCATGAATATAACACACGACTAAAATAAGACTTATTACCTCATGGCAACTGGTATCTCGGCGGGTGGAAGGGTTTGCCTCGGTACGGGAGCAAGACACGGCATTCGCTCCCATGCCCAAACAAACAACAGATTCAGAGGGCCATCCATCTCCTTTGTATCATATCGTGATGCACGGCATAGTGCTCTGTAAAGATGAGCGAGACAAGCTGACCCCCAACTATAAGTATGGATCCGATCGAAATCGCGAAGCAATGGTAGATATTTCGCATGGGCATATGCGGTCGACTTGTCCGTGAATAGGGTCGACCCTAACAAACAAAAGATATGACATCTGATGTATCTCCTGATGGACTCCTCAGTGTCCAATGGCTCTGCGTCTCTAATACGTCGAACCCAACCCAACTTTATATAGGACTTCGCATTATGACTGACTGATGGCTCACGACCGAATATCGCTATGCCCTGACTTTGAACGAACTCGCTACTACTATCTGTCCATCCACTAACAGGCTCTCCATCAATGGGTAGGCCGAATATATGAGCGACATCCTCTAATGTCACTGTAATCTCACCGATCGGCAATACAAAGTTGTGGGTTTCAGGCCTCCACCTTTCAACCAGAGCAGCTAACATGGGGTGAAATTCTCTTATAACTCCAATTCTGGAGACGTGGTAGAATCCCGTGACGCGTAAGTAGTGCTCCACCATCGGATTCCACGTCTGTGGTGGATCCAGTTTACGCAGCAACAAATTTCTGTTAGGCTGCATCAACAAAGATATATGTTACATTAATTAAATAATAATCCTTATAAATATTATAATGAACATTCACATAATACGATAACAATATTTAATAATATAATATAATATACTATTATTTTTAATAACGATATAGTATAATATA
>NC_029792.2:24313513-24314234 GCF_000816755.2 Arachis ipaensis
ATAAAAAAAAAAATTGTTTACTTACATAAATTGGATGATCCAAATAGTTGATAATATGTTCTTCAGGCGCCAGATAATTACGTACCATTTTTTTTATCCTTTAAACTAATATTCTTTTGTTTTCTACGTATAAGCTTAACTCACTACTACTCACTATACTCTCCTTACTAATACTACTTCCAACCTTACCCACTTCCTTCTCTCGCACTCCCTTATGTTTTTTGCTTCAGCTCAACTCAAATACAATGAATGGGAGGTGAAGAAGAGAGACTCGACGCATGCATATATAGATGGAGCATCACTGGCGCTGGTTCCAGGGTGGGGGGGTTGTCTTCTGCATGCAGGCAGGACTGCAACACACCCCCCCGTGGTGCAGCAGGTGCATTGGGACTCCGCGCAGCTCTGCCAAACCTCACGGGCCTTGACGTACCACGCCCCTTGCGTGGTGACTCACCACGCCCTCGGCGTTCTGCCACCTCAGCCACCACGCCCCAGGCGTGCTGCCAACTGGGTCTCCCGCTCAGTCACCACGCCCCCGGCGTGCTGCCACCTGGCTCTCCTGCTCAGCTACCACGCCCCCAGCGTGTTGCCATCTGGCTCTCCCCCTCAGCCACCACGCCCCCGGCGTGTTGTGGGTGAGCTCCACCCACCGGTAATTCCCCTCCTTGGCCAATATCCGGCCAATTCACCACCACTGCCTCCATAAAGAAAATAATTTCCG
>NC_029792.2:24314368-24315015 GCF_000816755.2 Arachis ipaensis
AATTTCCAATAGAAAAAGAATTTGTCAATCTTAGTTAGCTTTTAACGGATAAATCAACAATTTAACATGTTATATGATTTTATTCTATTAATACAGAAGAAATTAAAAATATTGACAGAGATGCTAAATAGTCTTACTGAAATAAAATTTAAGAGTCGAAAAAGGTATTTTTTTATTGAGGGTTTCGTTGTCTTTCGAAATAATTGTCAATGGTCGTTTAGAATTTTTTTTTCTAAATTTTGTGATCAAAAATCAAAATATTAATAACTAAGTAGAAAACTAAAAAAATTTAATTATAGCTAGAAAAGTAATAAGGTTTAATTATTCTATCCATTCATATAGTTTCGTTAAGTTTGTAATTAAATTTTTATATATTTTTTTTGTTAAGTCTTTACATTATTTTTAATTTTATAATAAAGTCTTTTTAATATTAAAAATCTTTTTTCTAAGATCAAAAATCAAAATATTAATAACTAAGTAGAAAACTAAAAAAATTTAATTATAGCTAGAAAAGTAATAAGGTTTAATTATTCTATCCATTCATATAGTTTCGTTAAGTTTGTAATTAAATTTTTATATTTTATATATGTTAAGTCTTTACATTATTTTTAATTTTATAATAAAGTCTTTTTAATATTAAAAATATT
>NC_029792.2:24315034-24315404 GCF_000816755.2 Arachis ipaensis
TCAGCAGTGTTATTAGAACATTTATGATGAGTCCTAACAAACTTTATTTTTGTCGTATATATATGCAATATCTTTCTTTCTATGCCAGACGCCAGACAAAAGTAAAGCAGAAAATGTACTGAACCATGTAAGTCTAATTATTCATTTAATGTGGCTCATTCCTAAGTCCTAATCCTAGTAGTTGTATTTGATTACACTTTTTGAAAATCAAAAGTGGTGGGGGAAAGCTTCAATTGAGGCTTTAATTAAACCACACTCCACATTAATTTGAAGAACCTTTTTTATTGATTCAATAAATATAATATTAGATATTAGACGACATTTTTCATACAATTGAGGTTGGACCAATTATTACATAATGTATTCTCGT
>NC_029792.2:24317260-24320555 GCF_000816755.2 Arachis ipaensis
TTTAGAAGTGTAGTGTATTTTTTTTTTTTTTTTCAGCAGTGTATGTACTTATTAGAACATTTATGATGAGTCCTAACAAACTTTATTTTTGTCGTATATATATGCAATATCTTTCTTTCTATGCCAGACATGAAGACAAAGTAAAGCAGAAAATGTACTGAACCATGTAAGTCTAATTATTCATTTAATGTGGCTCATTCCTAAGTCCTAATCCTAGTAGTTGTATTTGATTACACTTTTTGAAAATCAAAAGTGGTGGGGGAAAGCTTCAATTGAGGCTTTAATTAAACCACACTCCACATTAATTTGAAGAACCTTTTTTATTGATTCAATAAATATAATATTAGATATTAGACGACATTTTTCATACAATTGAGGTTGGACCAATTATTACATAATGTATTCTCGTATTAAATTGTTTGTGCTTGTCTTTTTAAATAAATAAATTAAATATTTTATTTATTAAAATAAATAATTTATAATATTTTTACAAAAATATACCGTATCTCTTATCTTATTTATAGTGTAAATAAAATAATATTATACGTATTTAGTTTACACTGTAAACAAAATATACACGTCATAATTATATGCCCTTATCTTGTTTACAATGTAGTATTATAATGTAAACAAGATAAATGTAGTATTACTTCGTTTACACTATAAACGAGATACATGAATAATTATGACGTTTACGCTGTAAACGAGATATATAAAGACAAATTTTTAGCAGTTATAACAGGATGTGCAACATTTTGTATTTTTCACAAACATTTCACTACTTCTTCTCTACCTTTTTGTTTCGAAGATAAGCCAAAATGTCTAGTAGTAGTCCATATTTGGTTGTAAGTATGTATCAAGGTTGCGAGAACCAGATCGGTCACTGAACCGATCGAGTGACTGGTTCAATAATTCAATGGTCTAACTGAAGTTGAATCGTAGTTGAACCGGTTTAATTAAATATACAGTAAAATTATGATGAGTTTGGAAAACTCTTATTTAATTTTAATGATGAACAAACATTATTAAAATATTTAATTACAAAATTATTAATTTGATCTTAACTCATACTTACTAAATTAATAATTTTGTTGTGCAGATTTTATGTTGGGCCGAAAAATGAGTTTCTGGTTTAAGCCCAATGATCAGCCTTGCTACATGTTTCTCATACCATGAGGCTGAAATATTAAATGGGCCAAAATAAATATTATTGTTGCAAGCCCAAACAAATGCTTTCTTATGTGTTCTATGTTTGATCCCAAATTCATCAAGAAAACAAGTGACGAGACAAAATAAAAAGTCTCGTGGCTAGGGACGAGATAAAAGAAAAAGTCTCATGTCCAGAGACGAGCCAAAACAGAAAAGTCTCTTCTGAGTTCAGCAAGTGTTAGCAACCAAAAAAAGGGGGCTAAGATTCAACCCCCTTCTCTTAGCCACTGAAACCATCAATTGGTATCAGAGCTTGGTCTCAAAGAGATCAAGCTTTGCAGCTTGGAGTAAAGATCCTCATGGCAGAAAACAGTGGTGCAAATGTGGTGTCCTATAATCTGACTGAAGGTCAATCAAGCAATAGACCTCCTCTTTTCAATGGGAAAAATTATACCTATTGGAAGGAGAGGATGAAGATATTTGTGCAAGCAGTAGATTACAGACTGTGGAAAATCATCTTGGAAGGACCTCAATATCCAACTACTACAAGTGCCGAAGGAGTTGTTTCTCTCAAACCAGAAGCAAGATGGACCGAGGAAGATAGGAAGAAGGTGGAATTAAATGCCAAGGCAGTAAACCTGCTCAATTGTGCTATCAGCTTCGAGGAGTACCGACGGGTATCAAGATGCACAACGGCAAAGGAAATCTGGGACAAATTGCAAATCACCCATGAAGGAACCACCATTGTCAAGAAGACTCGGGCAGATATGCTAAACAGAGAGTATGAAACGTTTGCAATGAAGGAAGGAGAGTCCATTGATGAACTGTTCGAACGGTTCAATTCCATCATTGTTGGCTTAGATGCCCTGGGAATTACACATTCTAAATCTGTGCTAGTGAGAAGAGTGTTGAGATGTCTCACAAAAGAGTGGGAAACAAAGGCTTTAATTATTTCTGAAAGCAGTAGCTTAGATTCCATGACACTTGATGATTTGAGAGGAAATCTTCTTGCTTTTGAAAATACCTATTTAAAAAAGGATACAAAAAAGAAAGGAATTGCATTTTCTTCTGTGACTAACCCTTTGGATGATGAATCCAGTGATAACTCTTCTGAAAATGAGTTTGTGTTATTTGCAAAAAAATTCAGGAAAATGGCTAAGCTCAAAGGCAAAGGCAGCAGCACAAGGAGAATGAAGAAAAATCTTAGCAAAGTAACTTGCTACAATTGTAAGGAATTGGGGCATTTCAAATCTGATTGTCCCAAGCTGAAGAAGGAAGAAAAGCCGAAAAAAGGAAAGAAGAAAGGACTGATGGCCACATGGGAAGACCTGGAGAATGACTCTGATGATGATGATGAAGAAACCGAGACCAAGTCACAAAATGTCTCATGGCAGACCACATAGATCAGGTAGTCTTTCATAACCCTAATATTGAAGATCTTCATCTTATGATAGACCACCTTTCTGAAAAAATAAGATGTTTTTTGCTGGAAAATCAAGAACTTGAACAACAAAATACCATTCTTAAGGCTGAAAACAATTTTCTAAAAGAAAAAGTGAGAGAGGCCGAAACTGCTTGTGATCTTGTTGAAGAAAATAAGCAGTTAAGAGCCCAAGTTAGGAGCTGTGAAAGTAACCATTGTGTTCTTGCATATGTGGATTGTTTTAAGCAAAATGAAGAGTTGCTTAAAGAGGTTAAAAGACTTAAGGAAGACTTAGCCAAGTTCACCCAAAGTTCCGAAAGTCTGAATCACATCTTGGCTAGTCAAAAACCTCTTTATGATAAGGCTGGGTTGGGGTTCTATAAATCTGAAAAATCACATTTTGAAAATATTGCTTCATCTTCAAATGATACAAGATTTCAAGATCCCACCTACTTTAACAAAACAGCAACTCCAAGGTTTTGTAGACTATGCAATCGGAATGGACATTTTCCCATTCAATGCTTTTTCGGTGAAAGAATGGTTGGTGACAAGGTTTATAAAATTGTTTTTGATTACAATGGCTTAGGACATAGAAGATGGTTTAACGTTAAAGGATCCAAAAAGATTTGGATACCTAAGGTCACTTGAGCTTGTTTTGTAGGTGTGCCTAGCATCCAAAAGGAAGGAAAATATGTGGTATATGGACAGCGGATGCTCTAGGCA
>NC_029792.2:24320656-24334907 GCF_000816755.2 Arachis ipaensis
CTAAGCTAGTCAAAAGAAACTTGGTTAGAGGAATTCCAAACATCAAGTTTGATAAGGATCTTACTTGTGACTCTTGTCAATTAGGCAAACAAGTAAAATCCTCTTTTAAATCAAAAGATGGAATCTCAACCAAAAGGCCATTGGAAATGTTACATATTGATCTTTTTGGTCCTACTAGAACTCAAAGTTTAGGAGGTAAACATTATGGTCTTGTGGTGGTAGATGATTACTCTATATTTGGTTGGGTACTTTTCCTTGCTCATAAGAACGATGCCTTTCATGCTTTTTCCACCCTTTGTAAGAAAATTCAAAATGAAAAGGATTTGAAAATTGTCCATTTGAGAAGTGATCATGGAAGAGAATTTGAAAATCAAGATTTTGAAAAATTCTATGATGACTTAGGGATTTCTCATAATTTTTCATGTCCTAGAACCCCCCAACAAAATGGAGTGGTTGAAAGAAGGAATAGAAGCCTTCAAGAAATGACTAGGGCTATGTTATGTGAAAGTGAAATTCCTAAATTCTTATGGGCTGAGGCTGTGAACACAGCATGTTATATTTTGAATAGAACAATCATTAGAAAAGGGTTAAAGAAAACACCATATGAGCTATGGAAAGGAACCCCTCTAAATCTTAAGTATTTTCATGTTTTTGGATGCAAATGTTTTGTGCTCAACAATAAAGAAAATCTTGAAAAATTTGATCCAAAATCATATGAAGGAAAGTTTGTTGGATATTCCACCACAAGCAAGGCCTATAGAGTTTATCTCAAGGAGCATAGGACAATAGAGGAATCCATACATGTTACCTTTTGTGATTCTAACTTAATTCCCAGTACTGTGAAGGATATTGATTCAGATTGTGAAGAGAATGGAACAAATAAAGAAAATCCCAAATCTGTGCAAAATGAAGAATCTGTCAGCCCGGTTCTGTCTCGTCAGATTGGAGGAGACACTTCCATTTTGTCTCCTGAGCAGACACGAGCAACTGAAACAGTGAGACCACCAGAAGTTCATCAAAGTTCTATACCTGCCCGAAAGCCTAGAGAATGGAAGTCTATGAGGGGTTATCCTCATGACTTTATCATTGGTGATCCCTCTCATGGTGTAACAACAAGATCCTCCACCAAAAGGCAAACCGAACCTAGCAACTTTGCTCTCTTGTCACAAATGGAGCCCAACAATGTCAAACAAGCTCTTGAAGATCCATCATGGGTCAAGGCCATGCAAGAGGTATTTGGTTCGGCCAACATTTCCTTGTGTGAAGAGTTTGGAAAACTCATGACTAGTGAGTTTGAAATGAGTTTAATGGGAGAGCTTACTTTCTTTCTTAGCCTCCAAATTAAACAAACTCCTAGTGGTACTTTTATTTACCAAGGAAAATATGCAAAAGAACTTATTAAAAAGTTTGGCCTAGAAAATTCCAAAGCAATGGGTACACCAATGCATCCCAACACAAAACTTGAAAAGGATGATGATGGTCAAGATGTGGATGAAACAAGGTATAGGGGAATGATAGGTTCACTCATATACCTTACCTCCTCTAGATCGGATATTGTTCAAAGTGTGGGTGTATGCTCAAGATTTCAATCTCACCCAAAAGAATCTCATCTTACGGCTGTTAAACGCATCATTAGATACATTAAGAGAACTTGTGATTATGGCTTGTGGTATCCTAAATCTGATGAATTTTGTGCAGTAGGGTTTTGTGATGCAGATTATGCGGGAGATAGAGTGGATAAAAGAAGCACGTCCGGCATGTGTTGCTTCCTTGGAAGCTCACTCAACATGTGGTCAAGCAAGAAACAAGCCACAGTGGCTTTATCCACCACTGAAGCAGAATACATTTCCGCATCTGCATGTTGCACTCAATTAATTTGGTTAAAAACACAATTAGAAGATTACAAATTAAAAATCAATAGTATACCCTTATTTTGTGATAATATGAGTGCTATAAACATTTCAAAAAATCCTGTTTTGCACTCAAGAACCAAGCACATTGAGATAAAGTATCATTTTATTAGGGAACATGTGCAAAAGGGTACTATTGATATTCAATTTGTAAAATCTGAAGACCAAATTGCTGATATTTTTACAAAACCCCTCTCTGAAGACAGATTCTGTACCTTGAGAAAAAGTTTGGGAATGTTTGATTTAAGCTTCATTGAAAATTTGTGAATATTTGACTCTGCTCAGTTTTTGCTCGTAGGGTTGGACGAGAAACAATAAATGGCATAATGGAAGAGCTGTGGTCAAGGGGGAGGCAACGCAGAATTCAAATTTTATGGGTCCCACCAAAATTCCTTGACCCCACCATGACAGTTTTGTTAGTTTCATTTCTTTTGAAAAATTAAATCAACAAAATCACTTGGTTGTCTCATCAAATCTTGTTGGAAGAAGCATGTTGTCAAATCAAAATCTTTCCCTCCAACTAATCCCTTGATTTAAGGAAACCTCTTTTCAGTTTTTGAAACCCCCTTGGATAATAACCGCTCTCTTAATGGGTAATAACTTCTCTCATTCTCTTTCCAATTAAGAATTTAATGCTTCTCTAACCTCCCATCACTCACCTCACTATTCGGCCACCTTTTCCTCTCCAACTTCCATCTCCATTGATCTTCTTCATTATGAAAAAGAAAACAGCCCCAAGGAAGAGTGAGAGAATTCGCCAATCTCAAAAAACTTCTACACCCCAAACACATACCCACATTCACATCCATTCCACCTCTTCCTCTTCTCTTTCACCCCCCTCCAAGCGGACCGAGACTATGAGACGCAAAGTTATCGCTAAAAAATCTTCTGGAAGAAGGAAGAGCGAGAAGGCGAAGGAGCCCAGCATTGAAGAAGAAGTAGAGGAGTCTCATACCTCACCTTCTCCATCATCGCCGAAAAGAACCACCCCACATGCATCCGGAAAGAGTTCCAAGAAGACGAAGGGTTTCGAGTTCCATGAGACCAGAGAACCCACGAACCTTGGGTCAATGGAGTTTAAGAACAAGTTTCACAAACCACACTCACATTTCGATCCTTCCAGGTTCTCTACGTGTGCTGCCTTTGAATTCCACAATGAAGTCCTGGAGAAACGGCATTTGTGTCTCTCTTACCTAGTGAATATAAAATCTCTGGCCTCCAAAGGAATCGATTTACAACCCCTGTTTGAAGGTCTTAAATGGTCACCTCTGCTTCATATTCATAAAATGGTGTACCCAGGGTTGGTCAGACAGTTCTATGCAAATCTAAGGTTTATTGATGGTAGCCTTCACTCTTATGTGAAACGGGTTCAGATCACCCTGAATTCAGAAATCATCTCTTCTGCCCTTGGATACATTGATGAAGGGCCAAAGGTTTACATGAGTGATAAATGGGACTCACATGTAGGAGTTACATACAAGCAAGTGATTCATCAAATCTGTGAAAATTTGTCTGGCCTAGATGGAACTGTTCCGACTCATAAGGCTTTAGGTCCAACTAACTCTCTGTTGCACCGCATCATAACTCACATTCTCACTCCTCAAAGTGGTTCTCACAACAGGGTAACCGTATCTGACTGTCTCATACTATTTGCACTTGTTACTTCATCTTCCATTTCATTTAGTTATATTATGATTCGTCACATATGGGAGTCTGTGAAAAGTACAAAAAAGGCCAATCTACCTTATGGCATGTTTCTTACATGCATTTTTTAGTACTTTAAGGTAGATTTAACCAATGAGGATGTAGAGAATAGAGTTTCCATGATCCGAGCAGGAGGAGCTGCAAAAAGGGGAAAGAAATCAATGGTGTCTGATGATGACTTTGAAGGCCGCCCAGAATCCTCAAAGACGACTGGCTCCCTCAGAGAAATTCTCACAGAATTCACCAATATGTTCGATCTCATGGTTCAATTTCACAAGTCTGCTCGCAAACTTGCTTATGAGAATGAATTGGCATGGAAGAAATGCCAAGAAAGGGTCAATCTAATGTTGGAAAGCCTTGAAGAAGAAGCTGGCAGTGATGGTGCCGAGGAGGGATCTGCCTTCAATTTTTCTGATGATTAACTCTCTGGTTACTATTTGATATTGGCACACTTTGGCTCAATTAGTTCTTTTGTTTTTTGTTAGGGTTGCAATTGACAATAGCTACCTAGGTGATACTTTGATGACACCGTTTGGTTATGTTTTGGACTGTTATATTGCATATTCTATTTTCTATAACAATATTTTGTGCAGGTGCCCCCGTGATGACAAAAGGGGGAGGAATTTAAGGTTCCAAAATTGAAATTGGAACGAAACAAGGGCAGAAAAACAGGGGAACAGGGGTTGAAATTTTCAAAATTGAAAATTCATGATCACTTGTTCAAAGAATGCATGTTGCTATTGCATTCACTATGATTGCTGTTTAAAATATTCTAGGTCTATCATGATCAGCTAATTCTCATTTGGCATTTGATTTATAATTATATTTGATTTATTGAGATGCCCAGCTGTTGACCTATCATTGATAAACTTGTTATATTGAAAACTAATTTTTGGCAGTTCCTTTAAATTGTGTAATGTATTAAAACTGCCTTGTTTTGATCATGTGTACTTCAAATATTTTTCTCATCATGTTGTTTTGCTCTGATATCCTCAACAGGAAAGGGTTTGAAAAACATTTTGATATTTTTTGTGAATAAAATTGTTTGAGCAGAAAATCAGTTTATGATATCAAATGAGTTTTGATTATCAATTAAAACTGCTCATAGATCAAGCATTTAGCATCATAAAATATGCTAAATAACATTGTTACTTGAAGCTTGATTTAAATGTTACAAGTTAGTGCTTCCCTTGGTAAAATAAGCATGCATCAAGGGGGAGCTATGTGACATTTAGAAAGGGGGAGAAATTCAAATTCAAAGGGAGTATTCTTTACTCAATATCTAAATTTCTTTCCATTTCAATTTTAATAATGTTTGTCATCAAGGGGGAGATTGATGAGTTTGGAAAACTCTTATTTAATTTTGATGATGAACAAACATTATTAAAATATTTAATTACAAAATTATTAATTTGATCTTAACTCATACTTACTAAATTAATAATTTTGTTAGTGCAGATTTTATGTTGGGCCAAAAAATGAGTTTCTGGTTTAAACCCAATGATCAGCCTTGCTACATGTTTCTCATACCATGAGGCTGAAATATTAAATGGGCCAAAATAAATATTATTGTTGCAAGCCCAAACAAATGCTTTCTTATGTGTTCTATGTTTGATCCCAAATTCATCAAGAAAGCAAATGTTAACCAAATGGGCCAGTTTTAATCTCAATGTTACAAGCCCAAATTCTATTAGTGATAAATGGTTCCAATCTTGGTCCGAAACTAAGGAAAAATGAAAGCAAAGTGCTTCCAATGGAACCAAGCCTTTAACCATGTGATGGATTTCAAAATCTATTACATTGTTAATTAATGCATGGGGAATATGAGAGAGAAAAATTCAGCTGAATTGATTGATGGCTATTATGTCAAACACGCCACTCTAAGCTAGGGAAGTAAAAGCAAGCTATTCTCAATTAATTTGTTTAACCACTTTGTATTGCTTTTCTTCAGATTCTTTTCTTTCTCTCATCTCTTTCTTGTTTCTTCTTCGGTCTTTGTCCAGTAAACCATGGACGATGTGCTCATCAACAAAGAAAAAGAAGAAGTTGCATGCATCAAGACCATCAAGCTGATGATGGCAAGAAAGCATACTAAAATAAAAATGAGCTGTGGCTGAGATATTCACCATATTTGGTTAGATTTGGTGAGGTATCTTGGGCCTTTCATGCTCAAAAATGGACGTTGAAGATTCGGCCAGCATGGAGGAGATTCTTGAAGCATGGCTTGTCTTTGATTCTGTTTAACCACCACAGGGAGTAGCTAGAGTGGCGAAGTGATGGTTGAGGCAGAGATTGAAGCAGATGAAGTCATTATCATCATGAGGCATCAAGGGCCAGAAATCCATCTTGGAGAGCAAGCCAAGGATGGAGAGCTCGGATTGATGAAGGGTGATGATCAAGAAAGGTCCAGAGGTAATTGCATGTTGGGTTTTACATGGTTATCTCTTCTCTCTCTATGTGGCCGAACCGGTTCTGTTTGTTGAAGGAGGAAGAAGTTGGTTTGGTTGTTGGCTTCAATAAGTGGAGGCTTCCCTCTTCTATAAAAAGAGAGAACAGCCACTGTTTGGAGCAAGGAGAAAATTTGAGAGTGCAAGGCACAGAGTTCTCAGAGCTACCTGAGCTAACAGTTTTCTCTTCTCCTTCAATGTATTCTGTTTTGTATTTTTCTGTTTAATTTTGTCATGTCTTGAGTCTCATGGAAAAAGGCAAACAGTGAGGTTTGTATGAAAAAGCCATAGAGCGAAAAAAGGCAGAGAGTGCAAAATTAAAAGAAAAAGCCATAGATGTCTTAGAGTTTCTTTGTTCATCTATGTTGTGTTTCATGATTCTGTGGGAATCCCCTTGTAAATTGGGTTAGCACTTTACAGTTTGTAATCAAGTTGATTATAGTGAAATTCTATCATTGTTGTGATGGAGACTGGATGTAGGCTGCACTGCACTTAGCAGCTGAACCAGGATATATCTGGGTGTAATCTTTCTTCTCTTCTACTCCATTTCTGTTTTCTACTGCACAGGAGCAAAAACAAAAAATGTCTCGTGACAAGTGACGAGACAAAACAAAAAGTCTCGTGGCTAGGGACGAGATAAAAGAAAAAGTCTCGTGTTCAGAGACGAGCTAAAACAGAAAAGTCTCTTCTGAGTTCAGCAAGTGTTAGCAACCAAAAAAAGGGGGCTAAGATTCAACCCCCCCTTCTCTTAGCCACTGAAACCATCAAATTATAAAAAAATTTAATATATAATTAAAAATTGAATATAGCATTCAAAAATTAAACAAACAAATTTTCAACTGAACAAAGACACTACTCATCAGAAATCAATAAATCATAATCATTAAGTGTTCCATTGTTCTCATCATAAACAGATAATCCAAATTACAAAATTGAATATAGCATTCAAAAACCCAGAATCCAGAATCCAAAATATTCTATATAGCATTCAAAATAAAAAATAAAAACTGAAAAGTAGATTTTGAGTGGACATCGGATTGCAAAAGAGCCTTTTATACTTTCTGTAACAAATAAACCACACAAACAGTCAGCATCCATTGAAAATAAGATCATTCATTCATAGCAAAGTTCTGTTATAGGGTTTGGACCAACGATGGGCTTGAACACACACTTATCTTCAATTGAAAATAAGATCATTCATTCATAACAAGATCATCCATTGAAAACTCTTCTTCCAATATCAAATCAAAGATAAATCCAGTTGAAGAGTACAAATATCTCAATTGCATATTGACACATTCATTCCCAACAAAGTACCATCAACAACTCAGAACTAGAAGAATTAGAAAAAATCAGGAACCAACAACTCAGAAATCAGAATCAGTATAACAAAATAAATCTCAGAAATCAGAATCAATATAACAAACCAAGTTTTTAAGTTTAACTAATTTTACTCGGCAACAAGCCAACAACTAGTAAATTAACTCAGAATTAGAAAAAATAACACAAAATAACTAAAAAAATTACCAATAATCAACAATAATTAACCAGAAGTCAGAACAAAACAACAACTATCTAGCTCTGTTAACAACAATGAACAATGAAGAAAATTAACTCAGAAAATAACTAATTAACCCAGAAAAAAAACAATCAACAATCAACATAATTAAATCCATAAAAATAATAATTAACTCCCAAAAATAAAACTGAAGAAGCAATGGAAGGATGGAGGCTTACCAACGTGAGAGAGAGAGAGTAAAAAAACGCCGACGAGAAGTGAACGTGCATGAGCGACGGAAATGGGAGAAGTCTACGACGGAGTTGAGGCACACCGGTGAGAGCAATAAGCGAACCAAACTTAACAAAAACAAAAAAATCAGCAACTCAGGGCTGACCACGACGACTGGCTTGACCTTCGAGAGGGCCGAGCAGACCTTCGAGAGGGCTGTCACTGTCAGCGGCGACAGTGGTAGGAGCTAGCATGCGTTCTGGAACTTGAAGTGGCTGCTGCTCTGATAGGGTTTCGTTCTTTGTGTGAGAGAACTGAGAGAGATCTGGTTTCTTTTTTTTTTAATAAATAGTGTAGCGAACCGGGATGCCCAAAAACCCGGGCAGTTCAGACGGTTCACCGATTAACCACCAGTTTGTCCGATTTTTTTCCGATTTTTTGTATATCGGTTTCTAGCATCAACCAGACTGGCCAGATGACCGGTTCCCAGTTAACCCCATCAAACTAGCCGGTTCGGTTTGATTTGCAAAACCTTGGTATGTATCCCAATTGCCATATGAGAAATAGTGATAATAGAGTGATATTTGAGTGTGAGAATCTCATTCTGTTGTATACCCCATGAGTAAGTTCTTTATTCGAGTTGAAGAGTGATATTGAGTAGCGTCGGTGGTAACAGAAGAAAAGAGATCAGAAGGGTTGGGTATAGATTGCTAGCATCGATGAAAAACAGAGTTTTTCGATTTCGTCTATTTTGGCTTCATGGCAACGAACATGTGCGCCTAATGTTTGTCATCCATGGGAGAATCATGGCGAAACAAGTGATGGAACTTTCTGCGGAAGTTGGTGATGTCGGTGCAGTGGATCTAGCTCGTCAGACTTCGTGCAAGATGACCCACCTATCACACCCAAACCGCTATACGTTGCTAGTCCAGTGGAAGACATGGACGTTGACGGTGAGGACTCTAACGGGGAGTATGTTGCGGATAGTAACGAGAGAAGTTTCTCTAAAGATGATGAGGAGGAGGAGTATGTACTAGAGACCTTGGTCGAGGCACCACGTTGGTATCTTCTACCTGCCCTGCACCCAATTCCGTCCTTGTTATCTGTACCCAGTCATTATCATACGTTGGATCTAGCCGCGATGCAAGAGAAAAATCTATTTTCCAACACGAGTGAAGATGATTACAACTTAGACGGTGGTGTGGAGTTTTGGGTTAGCCACAGATTCAAAAGCAGAGACGCAGTAATGCAGGGTGCGAAGAATTACAACATTCGCAAAAGTGTTGAGTACATATTTGTGGAGTCGGATCGATTAAAGTACCATGTGCATTGCTGACAACATGAAGCAGGCTGCCCTTGGAGTCTCCGTGTTACTCTCTCCAACAGAATCTCGGATATTGGTAAGTTCAAGTTTAATTGTGTTCTATATTCTCAATTATCATGGTTATGCTTGCTGTACATGTCAACTACGGTTGTTCTATTTTGTTAGAGAGGTGCGTATGGTGGGAGGAGCTCACACGTGTTTAGCACCCACCATGTCTTGGGACTATCGACAGTTGGACAACAGTCTCATCTGCCATGTCATCCTCCCGTTAATACAATCCAACCCATCCGTCAGTATCTTTGTCCTACAAGGTGCAATTAGGCAAAGCTATCACTTCAAAATCTCGTACAGAAAGGTTCAGATGGCAAAACAAAAAGTACTTGTGTAACACCCTAATATTCAAATCCTTATGCTCGAGTCATAAATCAATGATATTACGGTGGTACGACCCTCAAGGTGGATTTTTATTACATAATTATAAGTAAAATAGAAAGGGTTATTAATCGAGAAGCCTGAAAAGAGTAAAAATAAAATCGCGAAGTCGTATCACTCACGCATCGACAACTAAAAGTTAAAGCGTGAAGTCGAAAAGCGACATACAGATAAAGGTATGAAGGAGAGTAAGAGAAGGACGGTATATAGATATATAACATAAGTAAAAAGTCACTAGTCGCGACCCGCGAAGTTTAGGCCGGCTAGGGTACAGTATGAAAGTAGTTGACAACAGTATCTCCTAATCTCTCCCAAAAGAAACATAAGAGCCTCTATAGGCAAGTCTAGGAGAGTTCAATACATAATAAAGCTTTTCAAATAAAAGTGGAGAGATTCTAAGCAAAATATAAAGTTGAGAATATAAAGATCTTCGCCATCTCTCAGATGAACCACAGCTCACTTCTGAGCACCTGAACCTGTATCTGAAAAACAAGAGATATATACGGAATGAGAACCCCCGACCCATGGGTTCCCAGTACGGTAAAAGTGCCAAATAAATACAATGCATTGTAATAAAAACTCACTAAGCATCCTAAACTTCCTTTCACCAAACATTCACCCTATGTTCTCGCTAATCCATAAATAGGCAACTGTCATAAGGGAATGTTAAGTCAAATTCTTATTCTTCATACTTCTCAAATCTCTCTAACTCTCCAACGAATCGGAATCAGAATCATAAACAAAACCATCACCAGTTATTCTGTCTCAGTAATTATATATCAATACATCATATCCTCACCTGGAGCAAATGAACTCACTTCACTGCGTCTACCCAGGGGACTCAAATTGTCTCATTCAATAATCATCATCATTATTCAATTACATCATTAACTCATCTCATCAAGAACAACCCTCAGCGTCCACCGACACCAGCATGAGGGACCTCTCAGTTGTACAAACACAAGCAATACAGACAAGTAATACACAATTAAAGTACAAGTAGAACAAGTAGCACATAATCAGGTAACATAGCATATATGATATAGCAATCCAAAACAAATAGGCAAACCCAAACAATTCAAACATATGCAAATGATGTATGCCTGCCCTATGGCTGATGAGTCTCATCTGTCGGTTATAAAGCCAACCTGACAAGTCTTGGTAGCTAACCATTGGACTGTCCCTCTGTCGTGCATCCCCAACTTGAGTCATTCTCAATCATAAACATGATCATAATCATAATCATACAACACTCACACTGGTGTTTATCTATACAACACCCACACTGGTGTTTTTTCACGGGGGCGAGCTCATCCGGAACTTTCACAGTATCCGGCCACACTTACGACATAGGGTCAGCAGAGTATCGAGTATCAACCTGGAGCACGTGGTGGCTAGTCACTGCTTTCATTCAGGGAAACTCGTATCTCAGATAATCATTTCACATTCATTCATAACATTTCATAATCATTCATCATGACCATATCGTCATTTATACATCACATGATTGCATATTTTATACATCACTCATCATAACCCGGGGCAAGTGGGATGAAATTACAACCCTTGCATCCACCCGGAGAGCCTCTATACTAACCAACTTGGAGCAAGTGGGGCACAACCACAACCCTTGCATCTACCAGGGAGGTAAATTCTCATATGCTCAGGAGAAACTAAGGAGGGGATCCTAACCTCCCACCATCTCGTTGGGGGCGATTTTACAATACCAGGAGGAACAAGGAAGGGGATCCTCACCTTCCTCCATCTCTCTGGGGTCGCACTTCCGAGAAAGAGAGCTCAAGATAAAACAATCATTCAAAGTCATATTTTCATTTCCAGCCATAAATCAATATTTATCATAGCCATCCGGCTCATGGTATAACTCATAACCAGCCAATAATCATTATCAAATACAGCCATTTAGCTCACGGCATACACCGTACTTCCATCATCACCCTCAGCAACTCATACAGTCATCATTAATCATAATCATCATTAATTCTCCCCTTACTTCGTCCACAAGTTACCACATCTCCTAGCCTCTTCCCATCGCTAGAAATGCTATAAGTATTTAGGACATAAAGGGTGAGAATGGAGATTTAGAAGACTGAAATTTGGCTTGAAAACTCAAAATCAGCTTTGGGGTGAAAACGGGGTCACGCGTGCGCGTCGCCCATGCGCACGCGTGGGAAGTAGAAAAGTTATAGGGACGCGTACGCGTCGCCCACGTGCACGCGTGGATGGAAGAAAAGTAAAGTGACGCCTGCGCGTCAGCCACGTGTACGCGTGGGTGCGGTTTGTGCCCCACGCACAAAACCAGCACAATACCTGTACAACTCTCGGGAACTTTGGCTGGGCACTTGAATCAGTACATCGACGCGTACGCGTTGGCCAGGCGCACGCGTGGGGAGTGAAAATTTGAAAGTGACGCGTGTGTGTCGGCCACGCGTACGCGTGGGAGTACGATCTGCCAAAAATTTTACTAAGTTAAAAAGCTGCAAAATTATATTTTCAAACTCCAAACTTCCAACACACATAACTTCTACTACAAAATTCCTTTTTCAACCATTCCTGAACCGTTGGAAAGATCGTTGAATAAACTTTCATAAAACTTCAATTTTGAAGAATTCCAAACTCCATGGACCAAGTTACGGACCGCCAAAGTTGGTCAAAATTAATTTTTACCCCAAAAATAGAAATCACCAATTTTTCTAATGTTCACAAGCCAAATTCATTTCCACTCATCCAAATGACCACAACCCAACCACATTCACATAATTACACTCAACGAAACCAGACCTACCTTCTCTACACAATTTTACCCAAAAATATCAAATTTCACACCTCAATTCCTCAAACCTTATTATTCAATAACCAAACCAATTATTCACACATTCAATATCTAAAATCCATCTAATCTCTTATATCATCACACAATACACATATCAACTTATCTTCCTTACCTCTTTCCGGCCTCCGGCCCAAAATTCACGGCCTCCGGCCCAAATTCACAATTTAAATGCATATTCCACAAACCAATATTCATTATTCAATTCATCAAATTCTCAACACACCAAACATACAAATTCACACAATTCTCAACTCAATCATCAATTCTCATTACATAACAACTATACATATTAGTACCAACTATTTGCACAATCAAAACTTAATCCTAGGGGCATCTACCTTAGGAATTCTCATCACACCACACGGTACTTAAATGAAACTTAAACCGTACCTCTTGTAGCCAAATTAATTGAGCTTCTTCTTGGAAGTCTCCACCAACCCTTAGCTCCAAGCCTCACCAAAGCTCCTCAAGCCACACCAACCTCACAATTATGCACCAAAATCACCAAATACACTAACATAACTAATTTCACATATATACATTAACCTAGGGTTCATGAAAATGATAAATCACAAGGATTGGAGGGTTTCTTACCTTAACCCACAAAATTGGTTGATGAAACTCACCAATGGCTCATACTAGAGTACTCCTAAACAATCAAAATCACAAGATTTTCTCAAAACCCAAACCAAATTTGAATTTAAAGAGGAAAACAAAAAATGGGCAAAGAACGGTGAAATACTCACCACAAAACTAAGATAGAATTGTAGAGGATGAGAAGAGCGACGCGTGGTCATAAACGACTCATCAATCAGAGTTTCAGAGAGAAAGTTATGATGATTTGAAGTTTGATGAAGTTAGGATTTTCTCTCTTCTTCCTCTCTTCTCCATTTCAGCGCCCCTACCCTCTTTCTTTAGAGTAAATGAACTGAAATGCTCATAACTAATGTTTATATATGTTGGGTCTTGGGCTCACTTGGGCCTGGTTCACTTGGTTTAACCCGTTGACCCAATTTTGGGCCAAAACCTTTAAGATTAGAGTTTTAAATGTATTTGAAATATTTCTATCTTCCCAAATTATAAATTCTTATTTCTTAACCTTGTTCACTCCTAATTAGTTCCTCGGCCGCAGTACCTAACATATCTCAACCTGTACTGGCGGTCAAATTTTCAGTGTGTGTTTTTACGTGGAAAACTATGTTTTTTGACTCAGAAAAATCCACTGAGTCCAAATATCATATTTAAATTGTCAAATTCCGATTGCTAAATTTTCTAACCGTATTCGCTCCTATTTAATTTATTATTTAATTAATTACGGTTTGACCGAATTTTACAAATTGCGTAGATATACAGTCATTGGGAGGAGTCATACAAGAAGGTGCCAAAATATGTCAGGTTGCGTTCAGTCAGTTGACATCCATATTGTGATTATCGGCACGTGCCATAATCTTGAAGTAATTCAAAAATATGATTAAAAAAGGGTAAAAGTGGGAGAAAAGGTTAAGAAATAGAAGTGAAAAACTCTTAACTACGACTGTAAATGAAATGCATATATATAGACCTGCTCTAACCTTATCTTATTTACAGTGTAAACAAAATAATATTACACGTATCTCGTTTACACTATAAACGAAATAAAGACGCTACACAACATGTGTACAAACGTGATACGGCCACGTTATCTAATATCTAGTGCCTTATCTCGTTTACGGTGTAAACGAAATACATGTAGTATTATCTCGTTTACACTGTAAACGAGATAAGAGATCCGATATATTTTAGTAAAAAAAATACAAATTATTTATTTCAGTAAATAAAATATTTATTTTATTTACGGAAATAAATAATTTATAT
>NC_029792.2:24334921-24336679 GCF_000816755.2 Arachis ipaensis
GTGACCTTTTTGTTCTCTTTTTCTTGTATTCAATTATCAATTTTATTTTACTTTTATTCCTGTGACTTCGTTGCAAGTTAAGTGAACATGCAAATCCTACAGGAAATAACTTCTTTTGTTTCATGCAGAATTTCTATATGATTATTATTATGTGTAAATTTTTGTCACCTACTCTAATAAAAGAAAAGAGAAATTGATAAGAAAATTATGTGATAATTTCTTCTTCGACGGAAGAGAACTTTCTTGAACTACAACTACATATACAAAAACAATTAAAGAAGATCGACAATGTAATATATACCATACATAATCAAAATTCTAATATATATTTTTTATATAACAAAAATAAGATAGACTACATTAGTAGTAGTAGTAGTAGTAGTAGTAGTAGTAGTAATAGTAGTAGTAGTAAAGTATCATTTTTGTCCTAACGTTTGGGGTAAGTTCTATTTGTGTCCGTAACGTTTAAATCGTCCTATTTGTATCCCTAACGTTTATAAAAGTGATTCAATGTTATCCTATTATCAATTATACTAACAAATCAGATTATATTTTTCAATTATTCTCATTTGGATGTATTCATTCTCAATTAGGTCTCATTTGGATGTGTTTGATTTTAATATTATATCCACTATTTGTGTTTAGATTCAATTATGTCCCTAAAAAAGTAAATTATGTAAATGTTGTAGGAATTAGTTTCAACTTTTGATGAGCTATTTTTCGGAGTGGATCATCGATTCTATCCAGACATTTGTATTCTAAATTCAAGAAGAGATTTTTAAAACTCAAACTAAAGCGTTCATGATGTATAATCGATGGAAGGATAACATTGAATCACTTTTACAAACATTAGGGATACAAATAGGACGATTTAAACGTTAGGGACACAAACAAAATTTACCCCAAACATTAGGAACAAAAATGATACTTTACTCTATTATTATTATCCACGACAATATTGCAATTTTTAGCACTACGAAGAAAAAATGAATTGGTTAGACCATTGTTAACACACACACATGTGGTGAGTTCTACTAAATTTTTTCTAAAATAATATGTAAATTATCTTCTATGACATGGCACATTTTAATTAGATATTTAGTTTTAATTTGAATTAATTTAATTTATTAAGAATTAATATCTTAACTAAAGTAGGACCATTTTATAATTAAATAGTTTTATAAAATGGATGATTATATAATTTCTGTAAATATTAAAAAGTAAATTTATATTTTTTACCATTGTTCTGAAACCCAATGCACCACAGCTCCCATTCTTCTCTGAAATTGAAAGAAAAAATCAACTCAAGTCCTATCCACTCATTGATCCAACCCCACCGCTCGCAGCCATGTCAACCACCGTAGCCACCTCAACCCCGCAGCCCCGCAGCAGCTTTATGAAGGTATGGTGTTTGATATAAGTAATAAAAAGTTACCGTTGAATAAAAGATCATTATCTGTTGCTATTTTTTTTATTGGTTGTCTGGTGCTATTTTTTCCTTTCTATAGAACATATATGATCACGTGGTAAAAGAGTTGGAAACATTAGATGTTTCAGGATCTTTTGGCTTTAAGATGTCTGAAGATTTATAAGTAACCAATAAAACAAAAGACATGATAAGAAAAGATTCAATTTTTAATATTTTAGTAAATTATACAATTATTTATGTTGGGATATAATTTAATTTTAAAATAGTTTAATCATAGTTAACATAACAACTAATTAAAAATTGGCATATCATAAAAAATAATTTATATA
>NC_029792.2:24336686-24337868 GCF_000816755.2 Arachis ipaensis
AAGTGCTATATCTTTTTTATTATGTTTTACATTACAATCCTTTAACCTAAAAAGTGCGGATATCATATCCGATCCGATCCGATGAAAATTGTGCGGATCAGATCCAATTTTCGGCCATATCCGATCCGATCCGATCCGTGGACACCCCTAGTTAGCCACCTCTAGTGACCTCCAACACCTCCAGATCGTCGTCTTCTTATCCCTATCAGAGCTACTCTTTTTTACCAATGTTGTCATTGTGTTTTGACTATTGAATTGTCTACTATTCTGCGCTGCCGACAGTTTTTCGCTGCTAGCCTCGTTGTCAACTGCTCCTTTCTCCTCCATCTCATCTCGTTGTCTACTGCTTTTTCTCGCCTCCTTTCTCTTTTTTGTTGGTGATTGCTCTATCGTGTTACCAACACTTGATTACTGTATTTTTTTATTTTGTTCTGAATTTAGTATTAAAGTTGATTTTGGTTTTGAATTTGGTTCTTGTTCTTAGAAAAGGTTGAAGAGTTGAGACAGAGAAGATAATAAAAAGCGCAATTTGAGAATTGTAGAAAAATTTTAACAGGGTCAACACTAAATTTAATGATTAAGTATTTTTGCCGGGTTAAGTACGATTTTGATCCCTAAGGTATAGGTCGGAAAATTTTTTCGTTCCTAACTTTTTTTTGTATACAAAATTGTCCCTAAGATTTAAAACAAAGTTTTAAAATCGTCATTTTTACTTAAATATTAAAATTTTGGACCAAGTTACTCATAATAAAAAAATTATAAAATACAAAAAAGAAAAGAAAAGAAAGATAGTGTTTCTGCTCTTGCGAAGGGGAATGAAAGAAGAAGAAGGAAAAAGGGAAGAAGAAGAAGAAACTATTCACGGTTCGTCTCTGTCTTAGCTTCCGTCACCACTTCTGTATAGTTTTGGTCCTTAAAATAAGAACAATTTTAAAATTAAGTTAAACATTAGGGACGATTTTTTATGCAAAAAAAAGGTTTAGGACAAAAAAATTTTTTGCCCTATTCCTTAAAAACTAAAATCGTATTTAACCTTATTTTTGTCAAATTATATTATTTTTTATAAGTACAACATCAATTTATTTTTTTTAGTTAATTTCGTTAGCACTCAAAACTTAATTAAAAATTTTTATTTACTCCCAAAAAAATCGATAACATTGTTGAGCTTTTTAGCATCACTAG
>NC_029792.2:24337926-24339029 GCF_000816755.2 Arachis ipaensis
ATTCTAAAAAATTTAAAAATATATTTATTAATTTTATTCTAAAAATTTTCAGTTTATATTAAATATATCCTAACAATTAAATTTTTAAAAAATTTAAAACTAAAGTAGGTGTTAAAATTAGAATCCAATTTTTTTCAACCTTAAGGAATATATTCCAACACAAAAATATGACGGTTTCTTGATTCCATTGCATTTTTTAAATTTGATAAACCGGGAACAAAGGTCTTCAGATAGGTAATATCAACCGGATGCAATGCAATATTATTATTAATGGCGATGGAGTTAGTCAAACATTTGTTACACTTTTTTCTAATTTATGGTTATACGTCATTATAATTTATACATCTCCCTCTGATTGAAGCAATTTGAGTTGAATCATAAGAAATTGACCAAGGGGAAACAGGTCAAGAAACATATAATTATATAGTATTAGTGGGGGTGTTAGATTGCCATCAATCGCAAACAAGGTTGAATCATACCCATATTTGATCATTTTCTTTACTTAGTATTCCTTTTTGGTTGTTTTTTTTAATTATTTTCATTGGTTTGAAACTTTGAATAGAAATTTAGTAGATGTTGCAACATGCAATGCAAGGTCATATATGACAAAAATGTATTGACTATTGTGGTATGTCCACGTGCATAGAAGGAGATTGAAGATTGAAGATTGAAGATTTATTAAGGAAGAAAACAAAGGAGGAGTTATTTGCTTTTTTCTGCTCCTCGTTTTACCGCACACCCACTCCTTCAACTTGTCTTAATCTAAAGTCTAAACGTCCAACCCCCTCAACTAACCACATTTCATATTAGTTATGTCAAGTTTCAGTAATTTACCAATTTACCCATTCTAAAGATAGATAGAATACACCTACATTAGGTGTCCTGCCGTTGACAATTTACTGAAGCTATGCTTATATTAATTAACATTAACAACTTTTTTTTTATATTATATTAAATTTTATAATTGAATTTTTATCATAATAAAAAATTAAAATTAATATAATATTTTTTTAAACAAAATAGAATATTCAATCAATAATTAAATATATTCAATTTATTTAAAAGAATATTATGTTAATTTTAATATTTTTGTTATAGTAGTA
>NC_029792.2:24339054-24339387 GCF_000816755.2 Arachis ipaensis
AATATTTATTTTTTATTTTACTAATTTACTCTTCTTTTAGCATTATTTTAAAAAAAAATTAATTTGTTAAGTGTGGATGAGACATCTGTTTATAGATATTCAAGTAGTACTATCATAATTAATAATTAATAATATGAAAATTCATCATCGGAAGGGAAAAAAAATGCCATGTGTTTCTAAGAGAGCAAGTGAGACTATTTCCAATACACTAATTTTGTACACAAGTAACCTCATTTTCAAATCCAATCCTTTATGGCACCTCCTATAAACTATTTATTAGTATATTTATTTTAAAAAAATCATAAAATAATATATAGATATTAAATCTTTACG
>NC_029792.2:24340028-24342007 GCF_000816755.2 Arachis ipaensis
AGATCATATTTGACTATATAAAAAAGTGCATATATTGGATCCGTTTAAATTTAACGAGTTTTGTACCGATCAAATTAAATTTTTGACCATATTTGATCCGCAAACACTCTTATCCTATAGCAGATTATAATGATAATCAATTTTCACATAAATCTCTATATCCTGTAACAGTTCTTTTGAAATATCTACTTTTTATAACGATTTATATAGAATAAATATAAAATTAAAATATAACAACAAAGTCTTGTCTCATTAAGTGGGGTCGGCTATATGAATCAAACAATGCCATTGAGTTCTATCATGTATCATGTTAATAGAAAGATCGTTTACATGTAGATCTTGTTTGACCACTTCATGGATGGTCTTCTTAGGTCTTCCTCTGCCTTTCACCCATTGTCCGTCTTCCATCTCATCCACCCTCCTGATTGGGTGTTCTGTCGGTCTTCTTCTCACATGTCCGAACCACCTGAGACGCGATTCTACCATCTTTTCCACAATAGATGCTACTTCAATTCTCTCTTATATCTTCATTTCTTATTCTATCCAATCGCGTATGACCACTCATCCATCTCAACATCTTCATCTCTGCCACACTTAACTTATGTTCATGCTCCCCTTTAGTCGTAAACACTCTCTACCACAAAGCTAGCATAGCCGGTCTGATAGCAATGCGATAGGATTTACCTTTAAGTTTTAAAAGTACCTTTTGTCACATATAAAACCAGACGCACTCCGCCATTTTAACCAACCTACTTGGATCCTATGATTTACATCTGTTTAATCTTTCCATTATCTTGTATGATGCACCAAAGATACTTAAAACTCTTAACTTTTCATAGGATGTTATCTCTAATTTTGACCTCTATATTAGGATTTTTTCTTCGCAGGCCGAACTTACATTCCATATATTCCGTATTGTTATGACTTAGGCGCAGACTATACACTTCTAGAGCTTCTCTCCATAACTCCAATTTCTTGTTTAGGTCTTTTTTTTGACTCTCCTATAAGGACGATATCATTAGCAAAAGCATGCACCATGGTACAAGCTCTTGGATATGCTCTGTGAGTACTTCCAAGACTAATGTGAAAAGGTATGGACTTAAGGATGATCCCTGGTGTAATCCTATACCAATAGACAATTCCTCTGTCACACCACCTTGAGTCTTCACACTAGTTGTAACTCCATCATACATGTTTTTAATTGCACGAATATATGCGATCATTACTCTCTTCTTTTCTAAAATCTTCCATAAGACCTCCATTGGCACCATATTGTACGCCTTTTCCAAGTCAATAAACATCATATGTAGATCCTTTTTATTGATATGATACGTCTCCATCATTCTTCTTAATAGGTATATCGCTTCAGTGGTAGATCTGCCTGGCATAAAACCAAATTGGTACTCTATTATTTGTGTCTCTTGTCTCAACCTTTGTTCTATCACCTTTTCCCATACCTTCATGATATGGTTCATGAGCTTGATCCTTTTATAGTTTTCGCAACTTTGTATATCCCCTTTATTCTTGTAGATAGGTACCAAAATAATCTTTCTTCACTTACCTGGCATCTTCTTAAAAAAAAAAGATTTAATTACTCTGTTGGTCCCTATGATTTCACTAAATTTTTAATTAGGTCCCTATACTTTTTTTCTTTTCAATTAGATCCTTACATTACTTTAATTTTGTAATTAAGTCCTTTCTAGTGTAAAAAAATTAGAATTAATTGAATATTTCTTCGCAAATTAAATGTATTTATAATTAAAAACTTAATTAAATTTTTAACCGCATGTATTTTAGTAAAAATATTATGTTAATTTTAACATCTTTAACATGAAAAGGATGTAATTACAAAATAAAAAATAATGTAAAAATCTAATTAAAAAAATATAAAAACTTAATTAAAAATTTAATAAAATTATGAAACCATAGAGTAATTAAACCTAAAAATAATAATAATTTATTTATGCAATTTATCAATA
>NC_029792.2:24342144-24343736 GCF_000816755.2 Arachis ipaensis
AATATGCATTTCAAAAATATAAAATAAAGTTAAAATTAAAAAATATTTTATTGTACAATAATTGTATTTTGTTTCAAAATATTAATATGTATGATCCTAGTTCAAACTTTATTATACCCTAATTTAGGATTAAACTCTAATCATATAGACAAATTAAAAAAAATACTAATTAATTTGATCATCATAAATCAAATAATAATTAGGAACTATGAGAAAATAAAAAAAAATTGTCTACGTAGTTAAATTTTAAGAAATAATTGTGAAGATAGCTTTAACTTTTTTTTTCATTTATAAGTCAAACTTGGTCAAATATTTTTTTTATATTTAAAAGAATAAAGCTCTACATTCAAGCAAAATACTTAATCAAGTCTAATAAAATTGTTATAATAGCTTTTTAAATCACGTGCTTTTTCTCCGTTTCCTTATCCTTCTCCTCCTCTTTCTTCTTCTTCTTCTTCCCCTCCTCCTCCTCCTCTCTTTCTCAATGTTGCATTTTTTTTTTTACATTATCGTCATCACCAATAACACCAACATTTTGCTAATATCTTTGTTAGTTCTGATTTTCTCTTATACCATCATTAAATAATTTCAGTTCATATTATTATTCAAGTAAATTAATAACATTAAAATTACATAATTTTTTCAAATTGAAAGTAATTATAGTCAATTTCTGGACTTCAAATATTCAAACAAAATTTTTTTCCAATGATAATAATTGATTGAAGCGTTAGTCAATAGTGTAAATGAAAAATAGTATAAAAGTCTGTCTAGATGCAAAAATGAATTGAAATATGTTTTTTTTGCTGATTGAATGTTTATTACTTTTTGTTTAAATCTAAATCGAATTCGGTTTATTTATGAATTGAGTTAGGTTCACTTGATATTACTTTAAAGTATTCACCAAATATGTTATTCCTTAAAAAATTTGGTTCATCTCTTAATTTAATTGATTCATTTGCATGCAAAAATAAATTGAAATGTACTTTTCTTGCTAATTGAATATTTATCACTTTTTGTTCAAATCTGAATCGAATTCGGTTCATTTGTAAATTGAGTTAAGTTCACTTGATACTACTGTTAAGTATTCACCAAATTTAAACCAAATTCAGTTCATTTTTGGATCCAAATGAACCTCAATTAAAAGGAGGAAAAGAACAAACGTAGCAACAACAGCAACAATAAAAGAATGATAATTGAGAGAAAACACGCGAAGAAGAAGAAGGAGGAAGACAAAGAAGATAAGAAAGTAATTTTTGTTGAGTTTGAGCTTGCTTGATTTAACTTGAATACAAAAATGCTTGAATGTGTAGTTGGACTCTTAAAAATTATTTTTGTCAACTTCTAACATTTCGATAATATTAGTATTAAGATAAGAAAAATTTGTTTTTTTCTTTTTAAACTCACTAATTTGGATTTGATTAGATTCTATTTTTTGCAAATCACTTGATTATATTGAATTTCGAATCTACTTTTATAACCGATTCAATTCAATCCAATCCAAAATGCACAATGTACTATAATATTATTATATTTACAATTATACTGATAACATGTTCAATTTATTAGATATTTTTATATTATTCTTGTATTAT
>NC_029792.2:24343955-24348766 GCF_000816755.2 Arachis ipaensis
TATATATATTTTTTTTTTTAATTTATAAAATCGTAAATCCAATCCAATCCAAACCGCTTGAAATTGAATCAGATTGGATTGGATCGAATTCGATTTTCTTTTAAAAATTATTTAAACCAAATCGTACCGCAAATAAAATTAGTGTTCGAATCGAATAAAATTTTAACTCGAAACCGATCCAAATCGCAGCGTAAACACCCCTAATAACAATACAAATATTTACGCACCCACCATTTTAAAAATATTAATTATATACAAATATTTAGGCACCCACCATTTTAAAAATATTAATTATATAATTGTTTATAAGTGCAAAGAAATTTTTAATACTATAGGTTTATAGATTCCCACGAAAGATTAAGAACTTTCCTTTTCTGTCTTGCACTATGCGAGACTTGTGCTCCCGTTCCCATCTCTCTTCCAAACCCACTGTTCCTTGATTTGAAGTTTCTGCTATCTTTGTCTTCCTCTCTAGATTCTATCATCTATCACTGTTTTGGGTTGAATTTCAGAGACACAGCTATAACCCCCTTTGAAAAAGAAAAAGAAAAAGAAAATTAAAAATTAAAAAAACAAAAACACAATCTTAGGAGAGAGAATATAGAAATGACGTTTTTGGTTTGGAAACTGAAGCAGAGGTGTTTGACGAAAGTTTGCTGAGGTTAGGTTCAGAGTCCACTGTTCTTTGTTTTCTACCCTTTTCTTTATTCTTCTTATTCAAACTCTCTGGGCTTAAATTTCAAACCTTTTCTGGTTTCTGCCACAAGAAGTAACCAAAGGTTTCATTTTTTATGAGAAAGGGCTATCTGGGGTTTGTGTTAGTGTTTGAAGAGGTCATTGTTGAGTTGAGTTTCTGAGAAATATTGAGTCATGGGATTTTGATTTTTGGGTCAAATATTTTTTTCAATGGGCACTATTGATTGCTTCATTCACAAGCTGTTGCCATATGGTCCCTATTCTATTTTCTTTGGGGTTTTGGGGATTTGGGATATAAGTTTCTTCATTTGAGCATCCCCTATCTCTTTCTCCAAGAGGAGGTGCTGTTTTTAAAATTTTCCTCTCAGGTTGTGTAAGGAGGGGTTTTGGGGTTTTCTCCTTCAATCTTTACTGTCTTAGATCTCTTTGTTCTTGGGATTTGGTGTTATTTCTGGTTGGGATTGGTGATCTGAATATTTTACTTGGAAGTTGGTGTTTGGTGCTTTCCTTTTCAAGCTGCTTGCTGCTTCAATTTGAGGGGATTGTGAATTTTGTTTGAAGCTGTGATTAAAGGTTCCTTCTTCACTTTCCCAGTGATAGTAGCTACCACTATGTGTATGGAGGCTTAGCCTTTGATTTTTTTTTTTAGCATACACATATCAAGTTATTGTTTTCAGCAATGGTGATTCTCAGATGTTTGTCAGTGACAATAATTCTGCAGTGGTGTATGTTGGCTTGCTTGCTATGGCAGGCCATATCATCATCTTGTGACCCTCTTGATTCATCAGCACTGAAGGAATTTGCAGGCAACCTTACAAAGAACAATTTCATGACATCATGGTCTAATGATGTTTCTTGCTGCCAGTGGTATGGTGTTATTTGTGGTAATGTAACTGCTGGTGGTGGTGGTGGAGCAGCATCTAGCAGAGTTACTAAGTTGAACCTCCCTGGAATTGGTCTCAATGGTACAATTCCAGCATCTTTATCAAAGCTAGATCAGCTAATTTTTCTGAATCTGTCGTTCAACCATCTTGGAGGTCGATTGCCTGTGGAATTCTCCAATTTGAAGCTCCTGAGGATCCTTGATTTGAGCCATAACATGCTTTCAGGACCGGTTTCAGCAGCGATTTCCGGTTTGCAATCCATTCAAGTGTTGAACATTTCCAGCAATTCATTTGATGAGGACATGCTCAAGCTTGGTGAGTTTCCTCAGCTCCTTGCTCTCAACATGAGTAACAATTCATTCAATGGCAGGTTCAATTCCAGAATTTGCAGTTCCTCAAAGGGTCTTCAAACCCTTGATTTATCTGCAAATCATCTTGTTGGTGGTCTTGAAGGCTTGGACAATTGCGCGAAATCTCTTCAACAGTTGCATTTGGATTCAAATTCATTCACTGGCACTCTTCCAGATTCATTGTATTCATTTTCAGCATTGGAGCAATTCTCAGTCTCAGCCAACAATCTCTCTGGCCAGTTAAGCAGGGAATTAAGTAAGCTCTCTAGCCTAACAGCTCTTGTTGTTTCGGGGAACCGGTTTTCCGGGGAGCTCCCGAATGTGTTTCGGAGCCTCTTGAACCTAGAACAATTGGTCGCACATGCCAATTCATTTACTGGACCATTGCCTTCTACGTTGGCTTTTTGCTCAAAGCTTAAGGTGCTTGATCTTAAGAACAACTCTTTGTCTGGTCAAATTGATCTTGATTTCACTGGCTTGTCTAATCTTAGCACACTTGATCTTGCTACTAATCACTTCAATGGATCCCTTCCGAACTCGTTGTCCAATTGCCGTGAATTGAAAGTCTTAAGCCTTGCTAGGAATGGGCTAACTGGTCGAATTCCCGAAAGTTATGCCAATCTCACTATGCTTTCTTTTGTGTCTATCTCAAATAACAGCTTAGTTGACTTATCCGGGGCTCTATCTGTTCTGAAGCAGTGTAAAAACCTCACCACTCTTATCTTCACAAAGAATTTCCATGGTGAGGAAATCCCGCAAAATGTAACTTTAGGATTCGAGAGCCTTTTGATTTTGGCATTCGGAAATTGTGGTCTTAAAGGCCAAATTCCTCCATGGATATCAAATTGCAGGAAATTGGGAGTCCTTGATTTGTCTTGGAACAATTTGAATGGTAGTATTCCCTCTTGGATTGGTCACATGGACAGTTTGTTCTACTTGGATTTGTCGAACAATTCTCTGACCGGAGGAATTCCGAAAAGCTTGACAGAGTTGAGGGGCCTCATGTCGACGAATTGTACCCGGCCGAATCTCACGGTATCCTCCGGCATTCCACTCTTTGTGAAGAGAAATAAGAGTGCTAGTGGACTACAATATAACCAGGCCTCGAGTTTCCCTCCATCAATTTTGTTGAGCAATAACATGTTGAGTGGAAGTATATGGCCTGAAATCGGTCACTTGAAAGATCTTCATGTCTTAGATTTGAGCAGGAATAACATTTCTGGTACCATTCCTAGCACTATCTCAGAGATGGAGAACTTGGAAATGTTGGATTTATCCTACAACGACCTTGTTGGATCAATCCCTGAATCATTTAACAACCTCACATTCTTGTCGAAGTTCAGTGTGGCATATAATCGATTGCAAGGAAAAATTCCAGATGGAGTGCAATTTTATAGCTTCCCTAGTTCAAGCTTTGAGGGCAACTTGGGGCTTTGTGGAGCCATTGATTTACCTTGCAAAAACGTCCCAAGTTTAAAGCCCAGTTCGTCTTCTGGTTCTTCGAGAAAACGAGCTAATGTACTTGGCTTAACGATCGGCATAGGGATAGGGCTTGCACTGCTTCTTGCAATTATTCTGCTCAAGATGTCAAAGAGGGAAGATAAGCCAGTTGATAATTATGATGAGGAACTCAGCAATAGGCCACACAGGTTATCCGAAGCACTTGTTGCCTCGAAATTGGTTCTGTTTCATTCGGATTGCAAGGATCTAACTGTTGCGGATTTGTTAAAATCCACAAACAATTTCAATCAAGCAAATATTGTTGGTTGTGGTGGGTTTGGCCTTGTTTACAAGGCATATCTTCCAAATGGCACAAAAGCCGCCATCAAGAGACTCTCCGGGGACTGTGGTCAGATGGAACGAGAATTCCAAGCCGAAGTAGAGGCCCTTTCAAGAGCTCAGCACAAGAACCTTGTTTCTCTTAAAGGTTATTGTAAGCATGGCAATGACAGGCTGCTAATTTACTCTTACTTAGAGAATGGAAGCTTGGATTACTGGCTGCATGAGAGTGTGGATGGGAATTCGACTCTAAAATGGGACGTGAGGCTCAAGATTGCGCAAGGTGCAGCTCGCGGATTAGCTTACTTGCACAAGGGGTGCGAACCATACATAGTGCACCGTGACGTTAAATCCAGCAACATACTGTTGGATGACAAGTTCGAAGCTCATTTGGCTGATTTCGGTCTCTCAAGGCTACTTCAACCTTATGATACTCATGTCACAACAGATTTAGTAGGGACATTAGGGTACATTCCTCCAGAATATAGTCAGACACTGACGGCAACCTTCCGGGGCGATGTTTATAGCTTCGGCGTGGTTCTTCTCGAGCTTCTTACGGGTAGAAGGCCTGTGGAAGTCATCAAGGGGAAGAATTGCAGGAACTTGGTGTCTTGGGTGTTTCAGATGAAATATGAGAACAAGGAGCAAGAGATCTTTGATCCAGCAATTTGGCACAAGGATCATGAGAAACAGCTCTTGGAGGTTCTTGCTATTGCATGTAAATGTCTAGACCAAGATCCTAGGATGAGACCTAGCATTGAAGTAGTTGTTTCATGGCTTGATAGTGTAAGATTTGATGTCCCTCAACAGTGATCTTTATATATAGTTCTTGAAGTAATGCCTTTAGTTATCTGGGTTTTGGTTGTTATCAAAATATCATCATTGACAATACATTTTGTAAAGCAAGTTTGTTGTAATATGAAAGGTGCAGTGTTTCTTAATACAGCTACTACCTTGGTTTTTTTTTTTCTTTTGAAGCCATTTAGTTCATTATACTTGATATAGGATTTTTTTTTTCTATTCTAAAATTAAAAAAAAAAATTATTTCTCCCAAAAAATTAATTAGACTTTAATTCCTGAAATACGTTTGTTTGTTCGTTTG
>NC_029792.2:24348904-24351992 GCF_000816755.2 Arachis ipaensis
CGGCGAATCTCACTAATTTTGTAAGGTTTCCCGTACCCCGTGTATATTTTTATAGAGTTCGCAGCATCCTCCGACGAACTTCACTTCGTCTTCCTCCATAAAAAAAGTTGGAAAGTTGAATATTGGACAAACAAGAGCAACTATTATCATCGTCTCCAGGAATTTGTAGGAGTACCACAAGAGTATACAAGAATAGTGTAGTAGGAATCATGCTTCCCAGCATCTTAATTAAAAAAAAAAACCTAGTTTAGTTTAACAACATCTTAATTAAAAAAAAACCTAGTTTAGTTTAACAATAGTTGCTATTGAAAAACCATGCTTGTTGTCTGTATTCAACTTCCCAACTTTTCTTCTCATCCAAATAAAATCAAACTAAGATTTTTTCAAAATTAAAAATCTTGATCATATTATATATTTTTTTCAAATTAGAAGCAAAGAAGCGGTTGAGAGAGCATAGAAATTTAAAATTCGTCGAGATACGGCAAATTTTATAAATTTTATGAAGTTTGTTGGGTACAACGAACTTTTCTCCACAAAAAATAATTGAATTCGAAGAATTAAAGTCTCATTAATTTTCTTGGAAAAATATATTTTTTTTTAATTTTGGAATAGAAAAAAATCCACTTGATATAGGTGTATACGTATAAAGACTTGTATAAATATTGCGGCAATAAGAAATTAAGCAGCAGTATTAAATATGCAGCTTTTGCTTTCACTATGTAAATTAAGGTAAATTAATTAATGTGATTTATTCACCTTGTTATGCATTTATGTGTTCAATGTGCATGTGGGGCATGGAGAACATGACAAAAAAGCTTCAAATCCTTCCAAATTTAGGTGTCTTTATTCTACAGGCTGACTTTTATATACCCTGGTCTGAATAATAAGTTGAGTTTTGGATTATTATTTTTTTGTTTTTATTCTTTGATTTTGTTAGATTCACATTGTGTGGCTGCAATTTGTGGATTGTGGTTGTACCTAAAAAGTGTGCATGGACCATATGTCATTATCCTTTTCTTAATTTTTTATAAACCATAAATTTCACAAACTAATGTTGCTCACTTTGTCTAAATGTTTATTTAAGCATGGAAAAACCAATTCCAAAAGGCATAGCAAATTGTCTAAACAAGCCACCCTAAGGTACATTTTGGCCTTAGCTTGAAAGCTCCTTACCTGTATCACATTGACATATAATTACTTAATTTTAGGGCAAATTTCTTTGACTTTTTGTGAGGTTTGGTGATATTCACACGATCCTCATTTTGTATTTTGTTCACATTACATTGACAATCACCAAGAAAGGTAAATATAATGTTTTCACATGTTAAATACTTAAGTATGATGTATTATTAGGGTTGACGGGTTTATTTCTAAACACTCTTTATTAAGTAAGAAATATTGAGGTCTTTGTTAATTTAAGATGCGTTGTATTCTATCTATGATGTCTGGATACTAATACGGACACAAAACACAACACGACACGGAATAGGCGGACATATAAAAATTTTGGTATGATATTTCGATATTTTTTTAATATTAAAATATAAATTAATTTTTTAATTATTTTTAATATTTTTTTAATTATATAAAATATTTAAAATATTTTTGTTTTAATAATTAATAATATATACTATTTCTAAACTTATTTTAAGAATATATGTTAAGAGTAAGATTGGATATACTGACATGTGATAGTATTTAGGTATATCTAAACGTATTCGGAGAAATTTTTTTTATTTTTTATCAAGACATGATTTGAACACAGAAGACACACGTGTCGAACGAGTATCGATGAATAACATATCAAAAATGTGTCTGACACGCAAATATAACAAATAAAAAAAAATGTCCGTACTTTATACTAGTCTGTACTTTTTATGGAGTGTATTAATATTTAATTTGTCGAGGATATATGCTTTTGAAAATAGAAAGAAAATGGAATTGAATTTAATCAAACCTTAGGTGAGTGTTGTTTGCCGGAATTATCTACTACAATTTATTTCTCACACCAACATCTATTTGATCTCGCCAGCATTGAATCCCCAGAAATAGCAAGATTTCTTAGTGCTAATTGACCCTCTTCTTCTAATTCTGAATTGAAAGGGAAAAAACACAACCATGTGCATTGAAAAAGTTCATTTCTTTATACCATTTTGGAGCAAAGTTTTTTTTCCTACCTCCTTTGAATTCTTGGTTTTATTTGACATACATGTCATATCATTCTTCTTTGTGTGTTGTACTGCCTTATAGATATATCATGGTATCTACTTCAAGACAATGAACAAATTCAAATATTTTTTACATATAGCAAGTACAAATTCCATGCTCTTTTCAATCCAAAACCAATAGTTTTAACAGTTTGATTTGATAGAACTTTTATTTTAAAAGGTAGTTTTATTAAATCTAACTTTTTCAAAATTAACTTTTAAAAATTGTAGTTATGTTTGATAAATTTAAATAAAAATGACTTGTAACAAATACAAAATATAATAATTGTATTAGGTAGAATTTGTTTTTAAAGTTTAAAATGTCTTTAATAGATATAAATATAATAAAGAGTAAAATAAATGTAAATATTTATTAATATAAGAATTATGTTAACTTTTTTTAGTTAGTTTTAGAAAGCAACTCTATATGTGTTTTCAAATGTAATCTAACTTTTAAAATGTCATAAGCACAAATACAAATATAAGTACATTTTTTTTTTAATTTACCGATACTTATACTTTTCAAAAATATAAATACCTTATTGAAAAAAAAATTACTAATCCGAACCTTTGAGAAATGGATTAGAGTATGCCATAAATGGGTGTGCCATTTATCATATTGTTGTGTGCTATACTTCTACTTGCATAGTATACTTATTTCATTTTAAGATTGAATTTTAGTTTTTGTATTTGACAATATCGTATGAGATTGAGTGTTAGGTGATAGAAATATTTTATATCGTAAAGACTAGGATATGGTATTGGATTAGTGAATACAATAACACAATATATATATAAATTTGAATAAAAGATCCAATAATAAGGAGAATAGATGATATGAATAGTAGCCTAATTAATTAATATAAATTATAAAAGGTGCC
>NC_029792.2:24352054-24352589 GCF_000816755.2 Arachis ipaensis
GTTATCTTTATAATAATTATTTTTATATATGAATTCTGTGGTATAGCTTGTTCTTCAGGTCAACATTTATTCAAAACCAAAACTTCTTGAAGAAAAGGCAAAAATAAATAAATAAATAAATAAATAAATAAAATAAAGCAATGGGTTGACTAATTTATTTTATGGAACATGGTTATGGGATTATATCTTCTTAATTACTAGGGAAATTAAAATAAAGTATGAACATTTCTTAGTGGTTGAATGGAGGATGGACAAAACAAATCTTAAAACGTGTTGGCATCAATGGCCAATGCAACAAGAGTGGAATATGCACCTTAAGATTTATCAATTGGCTAAAGAAATTAATAAACCCTAATCACAACACATTGTTGATGTGAAATCCCACTCCCATGCCATACCATAGCATATCCATGTTGAAACTCCAATGAACTCTACATGCTATTACTTTAATTGGCAAGAACTGCCTTCGGAACACATAAATAAAGTGTGCCTTTCTAAAAAGGAATCTCTATAGTTGAAAAGCAAATATCATATC
>NC_029792.2:24352677-24353317 GCF_000816755.2 Arachis ipaensis
GTGCAATCATATCCGTTTTTTTGAATGACCATTCACGCGGTCAATATAAAAGATAGTTATTTTATAGCGTTATGTAATTGGATGCACGTCCAAAATAATTTTATACTGACAGTGCATCAAAATTAAATTTTTAATTATTATTAACATGAGATGTATTTATTATTAATCAAACACAAATTCTATATTAAAATTTATACTTCTTTTAATAGTAGATAAAACTCAATAATAATAATAATAATCATATTCAAAAAGCATTTTTAATAATTAATTTGGATTAATTAAGTGATTAACTTATTCATCTGCTTATCACATATCGAAAATTTAAATTTTATCTTGTATATATAATAATTTATTGGTCAATAAATCCAGACTCGTGAAACCAACCATAAAATTCGAAATATTTAATTATATGATTAAGTTTAATTACAAAATTAGTGTGAACTCACCTGATTAATGCGGTAGCTAGTACAAATTGGGTGGCAATTAACATATCAGTAGGCAAACAATTTTCTCTTTTCCATGAATGGTGATCAATAATGCCTTATTATATTTTAAAATGTAGCTTCTTTAGACACAATAGAAATAATGATATTGGTCACCAAGTCACCATCCAGAAAAGTAGAAGCACAAATTCGCGTTT
>NC_029792.2:24353344-24353850 GCF_000816755.2 Arachis ipaensis
AACAGTCAATATCTAGTCATTTTTTTTTAATTTTATCTTTATAAAAAAAATTGGGTTAATAGTAAAATTCGTCCCTGAAAGATCATCGATTCTTCAAATTAGTCTTCAAATGATTTTTTTAGTCATATTAGTCACTGAAAGATAAAACGTAAGCAAATTGGTCCTTCTGATAGTTAGATGATAACGTGTCACGTTAAGTGCTACGTGGCATTATGACGTGTCATGTTAAGTGCCACGTGTCACTTGACATGTAAGAAAGATATTTATAATCAAAATAGTCTATGAAAGTCCAAACGTAAATCATTTTCATTCCTAAAATTTTAAAAATTAATCAAATTAGTCCTTATATAATTTTTTTTTATTTTTTTCATAATTCATAATTTAAAATATTTTTTATAGTACTAATTTTAATATTATTTTTAAATTTTAATAAATAAAATTTTTTTTTACATAAAATAATAAAAATAATTAAATTATTATAAACTTATTTTGTCATTTGTATTTTA
>NC_029792.2:24353868-24359461 GCF_000816755.2 Arachis ipaensis
ATATAGTAATTATTTTAAAATTTAAATCTTTTAAATTTTTAAAATTATAATTTATATTATTGTTTAATTTATACGATAGAACTCAATAACTTTTCATAATTTAGGATGAGCTATTGGCTTCTAATCAGTAATGATTATATACTAATAAAATGATTACATGAACAAAAGGAATACATCGTGCATATAATATGAGAAACAAATAAAAAATTAGTTTCAGAACTAACTTCTGGTTTCATAATTATCACTGAGAAGAAATTTACCATTGCTCTACTAGTTAGAAGCAACAGAAAATTAAAGATTTTCATTTCACTACTATATACCTCACGATGGCCTACAGAAAATACAAAATAGATTTTAAACATATTGAGTTCTATCATATAAATTGGTTTTTAAATTATTGAATTCTATAATAATAATTTAATTATTTTTATTATTTTATGTAAAGAGAATTTTATTTATTAAGGTCTAAAAATAATATTAAAATTAGTACTATAAAAAAATATTTTAAATTTAATATTATAAAAAAATTATATAAGGACTAATTTGATTAATTTTTAAAATTTTAGGGATAAAAATGACTTAGGTTAGGTTTTTCAGGGACTATTTTGATTATAAATATCTTTCTTACATGTCAAGCGACACGTGGCGTGTCAGGTGTCACTGACTTGACACGTCAACTAATCATCTGGTGACACGTGGCACTTAACATGACACGTTATCATGCCACGTGACACTTAACGTGACACGTCATCATCTAACTATCGGAAGGACCAATTTAACTTACGTTTTATCTTTCAAGGACTAATATGACTAAAAAAATCATTTGAGGACTAATTTAAAGAATTGGTGATCTTTCAAGGACGAATTTGGCTATTAACCAAAAAAATTTAACCCTAATCCTTAATCCGTTTAATATCTAACTCATTTCAATTCCATCCACTTATTGTATCTTATTTCTATCTTTTCTTTTTCCTCATCTTCACTGTAACTCACAACCACCACCTCTTTTACTATTGTCATGATTCACTGTTATCTTCATCTTACTCACGAGATCGTTTTTGGCAACCGTCATTCCTCTTCTTTCTCGCACTCTTTGTTATCTTATTTTACTCTCTCTCTCTCTCTCTCTCTCTCTCTCTCTCTCCTAAATAAACCAATCCATCCATTATTTTTTTTAATCGCCATTGCTGTCAAGCCATCGATGACAGTCACCACCCTCCCTCTTCATCCCATTTTCTTCTTCTCTTTTCAATTCTCTCGTTCTCTCTCACCACTGTAACCACCCATCTTCTGTCATTCACATATTTTTTAGTGAGCCATCAACGCCGCCCACCAGGCCACTCAATTTCTCGTAGTCTTTCTCTCCATCATTCTCTCTTGCGCACAATTATTTTTCTCTGGTCACCGTTCTTCCAATACTGTCGTAAATCGCTATAGCTTCGATTCTATCCTTACCCTCACAATTTGCCATCCACATCTACTATTTTTTATCTATTAGTTGTAGCAAGTTATATTTAGTTGGCAATGATGATCGGGTAGTTCTCCCTATTGTTGTTTGGAGGAGAGAAGACAAATTGAGAAGAAGATGTTGGTGATAGTGATTGTTGTTTGATGGTAGTAGTAGTGGTGGTTGGGGTCTTAAGAAAGAAAAAAAAGTGATGTTGATGGAGATTGAAGGGAGAGGAAAATAAGAGAATGAGGGAGCCAAATAGAAAAGAAAGAAGGATAGTAGTTGGGGTTGGGGTTGAAATATTTGTGGTTGTGGTGATGATTCTAGTGGAGATATTCTGAATTAGAAGTTGAATCATTGATAAATCTATTTTTAATAAATTTTATCTCTCTTGATTCAACAATTATATTAGACACTAAGTCTAATATTCTATATGTAAGGTCCCACATCGGTTGGGGAGGAGAACGAAGCATATATTATAAGGGTGTGGATACCTTTTCCTAGCATGACGCGTTTTGACGAGTGAGTGTGGGGCGTTTTCGGCTATCATCCTTATCGTCAAAGGCAAAACCGTGAGGCATTGTGTGCCAAAGTGGACAATATCGTGCTAGCAGGTGGTCTGGGCTGTTACATTGTATGCTTTAGAATTTTGAGCTATGAAGGTGTTTTTTATGGCTCTTGGCCCAGTTTAGTTTTCTTTTGATAAAAAATTCGATAAAAGAGTAGATACTCATGTACTTTCAAGTAATTCAAATTAGTTTTTTTTTTCTTTTCATATTATTTCATAAGGAGAAACCTTTCTATGTGTTGATGGTATTCTACTAAGGATATGACATGCTGTTAATAATGTCTCACCTCATAAATTATAAGGCAACTTTGTATTTAGTAACATTGAATTAATCATATCCACTAAGGTACAATTTTTTTCCCAATCATTTTGTTGCAGAGTATATAAAGTAAAAGATTCATGCACAATACCATATAATTTACAAAACTAATTAAATTTATTAAAAAATTATTCTCCACTTCTATCACTACGAAATTTTTTATTTTCTTATCATGCATACTCTCTACTTTCGTTTTATATTTCTTAATCATTTCAAAAGCTTCATTTTTATTCCTAAGTAAATACATATAAGTAAATCTAAAATAATCATCAACATAAGTTATAAAATATCTTTTTCTTCCTCTACTTTATCATTTAATTCACAAATAACACTATGAATAAATTTTAATAAGTGTGTATTTCTTTCAACTCTATTTTTTTTTAATAATTTTGGATTATATACAAATATCACATTTACTATTAAAATTCTTGTTACTAAGATTGATATAGTTATGTTTATGCATATATTCAATTGATTTGGAATTTAAATATGCTAATCTACTATATCATAAATCACAAGAATCAACATCATACAAAAAAATATTTACTTTATTATTAATACTAAGTTTGAACATGCTTTCAATACAATATCGTTTTTCTATGAATACTCGTTCTTAAGTAAGATTATTTTATCAAATTTTATTACAACTTTAAATCCTTTCTTATATAAGAGACTAACGAAAACTAAATTCTTTCTCAAATCTGGAACATGAATTATATCCATAAAACTTAATTTCTTTTTAGATGTGAAGTTTAATTCCATAGTTTTTTTTACCACAAATTTTGGCTAGGTTGTCATTGCCCATCAACACCTCTCTGTTGTTAACTTCTGAATATATTTTGAATTGATTGCGATCATTGCAAATATGAACGGTTACCCCAGAATCTAATCACCATTCAAGTGATTTTTCTTGTATTGCCATGTTGAGTTCTGTAACCATGTCAATATACATATTTTATACCTTTTCTGAAACCATAGCAACTAAGTATTTTTCTTCCACTAAATTGGTCTTTGGTGCTTCCTTTTTCAAAAATTTACATTCTTTGATATATCCTTTCTTGTGGCAATGATAACACTCTCTTTGTCTCTTCTTCTCTTGTTTAGGATCATTTGAGAATTTTTCTTTTCTTCTTATTGATTTTGTTTTCACCAATATGATTCACTTAAGAATTTTGAGAAAGATAAACATCACACTTTCGAGTTTCTTCCTCTGTACGTATATGCCTTAATAACTTCTTAATTATAAAGTTCTCACCAAGATATAAAAGTTTCTTCCTATAATCATTCTAAAATGAAAACAATTTTAAAATAATTGCTCCAACTTGTAACGACTTAGGGATTACCTTCTGTAGATCATGAAGTCTACTTACAAGGATTTATAGTCATGAATTTGATTTATAATAGGCATACTATCAACCATGATAAATTTAAAATACTTTAACATAATGAACTTATTTGTTCCTTGTCGCTCAAAATTGTATTTTTCTTGACTTCCAAATCTTCAATAGTGATAGAATTGACATGAAATATGACCTTGACATACAAAAGTATTCTTATCATGTTTCTTCTTTAACTAAATAATATTTTCCTTTTCTTCCGGTGTGATATTTTAAGCGCCATCGACAATTAGTGTAGTCTTTAGATCAAGCGCTACAAGACGTGGCCATTTCTCGCTATCGTCACACTTTAAAAGCGTGGCCATATCTCGATATTGCCACGCTTTAAAAGCGTGGCCATATCTCTCTTATATGGCAATGCTTTTTAAGCGTGGTAGTCTGCAAAAACGTGGCAATAGAGCAACCGCCACACAAGCAGATGTGACCCTTTCAAAAGCGTGCATGTAGCTTAAAAAGCGTGGCGAAAAGTTATCACTGTTTTTTTCAGCTTTTTGCAACCCTTTAAAAGCATGACAATAGAGCTATTTTCTTGTAGTGAGCACATATGCAAGATTGAGAATAGTAAGAAGAAACATCGTCTTATCCTTTCGACGGTTAAAATTTTTTTCATCGAAGCGATCTAATTTGACAAATTCTTAATTCCTGACCTTAATTGTGGTGTTTTGATTTTGAATCATCTTCAATAAGTATCTCTCTAAAATTGTTGGAAAAAATGTGATGAGAAGATAACAAAATTTATATTGATTGTGGTTTTAAGACACGATTAAATTATTTTTTTTAAAGAGATATTTATCTCTAAATTTAATTATTATAAAATTGATGATAATATTTTTTAAAATATAATAAAATCTATATATTTTTTATTTAATAATAATAAAAAATTTTCAACTTTTTTGAATAAAAAAAATTAAAAACATACTTTTTATTCTTATTCTTATGTCACATGGAATAGTAGGCAAAATATGTGTAAAAGAAATTCACTACAAGTCATGTATACTTGTATAGTATTAATTGTTGAGGGTCATGTGACTTCTTACAAATGTTTTCAATAAGTACGTACGTACTATTAGCACGGTTAATATCAAAAGGCATGACCGTTTGACACCAAATTAAACAATCCAAAATGGTTTATAATTGTTTCTTTCTGTCTTTTTTTATTATTTTAATATTTATAAAAAAATATCTTTTTAAGAAATATCATAACTTTCTTTAAAGCTCTCTAATAATAACGTCCAAAAATTAAATAACACTGTTATAATAACATATAATTACATTTTTAGTTAAATAACTTTCTGACAACAATATATAAAAAATATGCCTTTTATTGTGAATATTCCAACTATATATATATATTAAATTTCTAGCACATTGATAATCTAGTAAATGCACCTATACAATTACCCTATCAATACTATTATTTGTGTTTATAATAAATGTATCGTCATTTCTACCTATTTTAACCGTAAACTAACAAAAAAAAAGGTACACACCGTATATATAACAGTTAAGTTAATTTCCAAATTAAATATAACATAAAAATACAATTAACTATAAAAAAAATAAAAAAAGAATTACGACTAACGTTGTAGATTCAAAATTTTCTCAATGTTTACGCAACTTGCATTCATCTTATAATTTTGTCATCACTCTTATCCTTCTAATCTCACTGTTTCACTTTATTTTTGATAACTTCAATAATGTGGAATCAAATTTATATCAAAATTTTAATTTAAAGAGTAGATACGATTCTTTTAAAAAATATAAATTCGACCCAAAAATTATTTAATATAGATATCAAAATTTTGTATGTTAAAATATTTGTGATAAATTATAAAAATAAGAAAATAAATAAAACGACC
>NC_029792.2:24359622-24359895 GCF_000816755.2 Arachis ipaensis
TTGACTCACACTTACATGCACTTGCATTCCGGTATCAGCATAATTTTGGATTTTGTAGAGTTTTGTCTGATGTTGTATGTGTTTGGATTGACTTTTTGTCAAACTGAAGTTTGAATAAAAATAATTTTATAGAATTGATTTTGGGTAGAAGTGAGTTTGTATCAACATGATTTAGTTTAGCAATTCTATATGAAAATTGATTTTGATAAAATAAATATTATTTAAATAATATTAATTAAAATAACTTTTAAATAGATAATTATTAAAAAAGAC
>NC_029792.2:24360356-24381540 GCF_000816755.2 Arachis ipaensis
TTATAAAAAAATACAAAGTAAAAATAAAAGATATTAATAAAAGATAAAAATAATAAATAAAAAAATAGAGTTCATATAAAAAAAGCAATAAAAATTCCATAAATAAAACAATAACATGCATGTATGAAGGGTATGGTTAGTAAAAAGAAGTTAAAGGTTTAAAGTTAATTGTTGAACGCTAGTTAGTAAACACAGAAGTTAAGATTTGTTGCTTCGTGTAAATGTGGGTTTAAAGATAAAATCACATATGCTTTTACAAGAAGAGAAAAAGTAGTCAAACCAAAAGTTGGAGCGTTCAAGAAACTTGAACGTGCTTTTCACCTTTCAAACCAAAACAAACACACCCGATTTAGTGTTCAAATTAAAGTCCCCTTTTCACTTGTGTCTTTTTTCTATTTATAGATCACAAGGATAGATTTGCAGAGTATTTTTCTCTTCTCACGATCTAGCTTCCTCCTACTTCTCAGGCCCCGATATTGCCTTGACCATGAAGAATCTTGACTTCCAAGTTTGACATCCCACGTCTTCTCTTACCTTGGTCTTCAAGCTCCACATTCTATAAAGTGCTGCCTTCGTGTAATTATCTCATTTCGATTTTTAGAAGTCACCAACTTGACTCCTTTTAGGATAAGTCGAACCTTTGTGCGCTAACGCTCTTACGGAAAAACGGACCTATGTTGTGATACTTTGACTTACATTCTCGTGGAACAACCCACATGCTATGACATGACTTATATATTGTCGACTCACTTTTAGGTCAAATGATCATGGTCGAGCTATCTGTACTGTCGAATTTTTGTGCTAACATATTGTCCCTTGAAATTTGGCTTTTCAGAAAATGAAATTATGAGTTTCACTTGATCACGTGCCTTGCATGTGCCATTTTTTAATTTCAAAATTTGCCTTGCATAAATGAAACAGTTCCCGCATTTCTTTGGAAATACGTAACGTTTCCAATGGGCTTTAATGAGCCTCCTCCTTTTAAACTTTTTCATATTTTCAGGTTTTACTTTTTCGTTCATTTCTACCATTTTCATAATTCTTTATTTCTGCAAAAATCTTTCTCCTTTTTCTTGAAATCCTTCTTTGCCTTTTCCATGGATTTTTAATCTGGCCTCCATTCTAGTACCCGATTGTTACCATTGCTTTTTCTTCTATTACCATTGCCACCACAACTTCTATCACTATTCCTATTACTATTACTATTTCAACCATGGGAGCAATTACATAATTTTCTTTTCCTGCTTCTACTACTACTGCTGTGGCGACTGCTTCTGCTCCTGGCGGAGCTTCTGCTACTCGTGTCTCTCCTTCGCAAGAAGAAGACAATGATGATATTAACGTCGTAGCTCCTCCTCTTCTAGTGGCCGATGTGTCACAGTTTTATAACGACAATAATACTCTGCGAGCTCCAAATCCTAACGTTGAGACTACCGAACTCTGAAGAAACCAGGTATTGCTTCCATTCCAGGTAAAAAATGTCTTATATTCATATTTGGAGCCACTTTTGACTCAAGAGCAAGTCGATTCTATCTCTTCTTTCTTTCTATCTTCTCCTGAACATCTCCCTTTAATTTTTTGCAAAAATGTTAAGGCTACCTATTTTGCCAGTCAAGTTTTTAGAACAGCATCTCCTAAGGAATCTAGCTCCATATTTTCAACTTGGATGTCGAGGCTATCTTCGACTTACAAGTCCGTATGGAAGTCTTTAAACATTGCTTCTGCTCTTAGATTAGCCACTTTCGATTTGTCTTATACTGCACCTCTCTTAAAGGCTAGTTTGTACTTTTGGTACCCAGCTACTAATAACTTCCATTTTTCTTATAGAATGATGGGCCTGAACTTGATGAAAATTTCTTCTTTGACAGGCATTGCTCTCGACGGGGAGGATGCATACTGGACCACACTTCAAACCCTAATGATGTCTTCGACAAAGACATCAACTCGACTCAACTTTTGTGTCGGGTTTTATTCAAAACAACATGGGTTTCGAGGGTGACCCTATGACTGACAGTGAGCACGTAGCTTTCTTACTCTTGTGGCTAAATGCTTTTTTTTTGTCCAAAATCGATTCAGATATAAAAAAGAAATTATCTGTCGTTAGCTATCATGCTTCACTGTAAAAAATATGTCAATCTCTCTTCTCTAATTTTGAGTCAATTGTTTGAAACACTTTCTTTAGTAGTTAGTGAGACTCGACGAGGTGAGTCCTCGATCAACCCCTTTGGTCCTCTCTGGGTTGTAAACCTATGGTTGAAGGCTGTACTCGATCCTCGATTCACTGCCTCCTCTTCTGAAGTTCCAAAAGCTCATCTTGATGGTATCCGACTTTCTTTTCTTTGTTGATCGAAACCAAAAAGCATGTCATCCATTGATGCTTTTTGTTACTTCATCAATCTCCTTCTCAACATCAAGATTAATGATGACTATTCTTACTACCTGAATCCGTTTACCTGTCGAAATAGTGATGTGGGATATCTCCATTTCTTAACTAGCCACAAACCTGAAAATCAAGAAACTGTCGATGAACTATGGACGAAAATATTAACTCCCCAAATTCTTCCTGTGGGTCTCCCTTATGAGTCGACCATGCTTCTAAAATAGAAATTGGTCACCTATTCCCCCCCAATACGTGTCAAGGTAGTTTGGTTTTGCACAAGCGTTGCCTTCTCCTCTTTCTCTCGACCCTGGAGCACAAATGATCCATTATGAGGTGTCAAGTTTGGAAGAGTTTGATCAATTTTTAGACCTCAATCACCAAAGGGTGACTTCTCAATATCAACGATATGACATCAAGTTCTACTTTCTTTTAACACATGCTTTCTATAAGTGGTCTTATTCTTATTACCCATCATCTGATCAAGCACTTTTTAACTTGGTTCTTCCAACTGCACAGATTGCTGCAGCGTCGAAGAAAACCAAAGGTGAGCACATCGATGAGATTGTTACATTTGAAAAATATTATAAGGTGAAATGGAATTTCAGGAACGTAAGGTACGTTTTCATCGAGGCCTTAGAGGTATGGAAAAAGAAGAAGGAAGCACATTTCCATAGATGTCTCGATCGTTTTTAAAGCTTTGGCTCAAGACCCTTATGCTCAAAAAAGGCAATTTTATGCGAAAATTCAAGTTCCCTTCAAAGCACATTTTACTCCTTCCTTTTGATCTTGCTGATCGACTACCTGACCCTCCTACAGGAGTCTTGGTAGTGAAGTACCGACTCCAAAAGAAAGATCCTCAAACCTTGGGCATAAACATGACTGGTGCTGTCTATTACCAGGGCTTCAGGGATAAGATTCATGGTTGAACGAGGATCGATGGATATCCTCCAGGTACTATATTTTTTTAAAACTTTAACTTTTAAGTCCTTACTTATCATATATTCTCTGTATCTTTTAGCTGCTCGACCTACGGAGCTAACTGGTATAGCTCCCAACCCCAAACCAGTCGAGGAGAACTGGGAATTAGAGGAGGATGCTGCTCGAAAGAAAACCAAATCCAAACGGGGTCGGGCAGAGGACGGTTGAGTGAGGCCACACTTTCCTAAAAAAAGCGTAGTACTGTTGACATCCTTCTCGAGACTAACCCTAAGAAAGTACAAAAACCAAATTCTACTATTTCTTCTAAGGTATTTCTGTAATACCGTTAAGCTTGTAGTTGAAGTTTGTTTTGCGTATATACTTAATCTTTTTGTTATTCAGTCTAAACAGTCGAACAAAGCTCCAAATCTCGGGTCGAAGCAGGAAGTCGCTTTGAACTAGAAGTTGACCCGTCCGTTGTCGATATTGAGGTGACTCAACCTACTCCTCCCGTAGTTCCTCGACCTGTGACTATACCACCCATTCCTTTTTTAAGTCCAGTACAGCCTAGTTCGTCGACTGCTGCCTCTCTAGCCTCAACTGATTCTCCAATGGTAAATTTCTTTATCATTTCCTTATTTCATTTTGTTTGTTCATATTCACATGCCTAACTAACTTTTGCAGGCAAGCTATATGTCTTTGATAAGTGATGCAAAAACACATTAAGAGTCGGGTACTATTTTGACAACTGTTGCAACCACTTCTACATTCACTCTGAACACAAATCAGACTGCTGTCAAATAAGATTTAAAGCCCCTATTCCATGTTCCTGCACCAGAGGCTAGGGATTTAGATTTTGAAGATTTTGACTTTGATCTTGCCAACATTTTATCAGAAGCTCAACAAGTATACTCCTTAGAAGGAACAATAATTTTCACATCTTCTGGTCAAGAGCTAGAGGTTGTTCCTTCTGTTCAAGAATCAGAACCCATTGTTTCGATCCATGAAGAGAAGGTCACTTCTCCCGAGCCTCAACTGCCACCAGGTCCTGATCCTCTGATTGTTGAGAGGGTAAGCATAATTCTCGACTACCTTAACCATCATTTGGAGGAGATCAACAACAATGCTAACCTAAATGTTTGACTCCTTGATGCTATTAGTTTTTGGACCAAAAGATTCCAGCTGAAATCCATATAGCTCTAGGTGTCTTCATCGAAGACATTTACAATTATATTTTTAAGCCTAAAACAGTTGAGGAAAACTTGAGCAAATCAATTGAAGCATTGGCTACCCATGACTCGCAAATAAAGAGATATGAAATGGCCAAGTCTCAAATCGAAGAAATCTTATCAGAGGGTTGGACTAAAGAGCAAACTCTGGTACTGAGAATTGAAGCTCTTGAAAAAGAAGTAGATGAGTTGAAGGCTAGCAAGGAAAAGATTGCAGCAGCTAACTCAAATCTCACTCTCTCTTTCTGACTCAAAAAAATTAAGAAGGCACATTCATCCAAAGTCTCAAGTCGATCTACTTTAGTAGACACCATCACTCAAACCAACAAAGTTAAAGATGAGGTTTCTAAAGCTGCTACCACCTTGGGTAAAAAACAAGAGGACTTGAAGCTTATATTTAGGACTTTATTTGAATCTTAATCTCTCTAACTTATGGTTGACTCTTTATACGTGGTCGGCATTTTGTATGAACTATAGCATTTTTATTTAATGACAATGTTATGTTTTGAGATATTTTCTATTTATGTGTCGTAATTGTCAATTAGTTCTTATATCTCTTAGTTCATATGCATTACCATCACATATCTTTTCAACCTTAAAAGGTCCTTCTCATAATGGTGACCATTTTTCTTAATTTGCTCTGTGGGAAGGACTAATTTTAAAACTAAGTCACAAACTACAATTCGCTTTTTCTTTTCTTTCTTATTGTATGACTTAGTGATGCGTGAGCATCTTTCCTATCTTTTTCTAGTGAATTTGCATTCAATTTGTTGAGTTTAATAAAAAATTAATTATCTTTTAACTACTATGGATGCTACTTTAATTCGTGTGTAATTCTATTTATTTCAGGTAGCATTCAGTTGGATTTGATGGAGTTTTTGTAGGAAAAGAGAAAAAGGCGAATGATGCTGTCAATCCTGACCTCTCTGCACTCAAACCTGAATAACTCGAGCTACAGAGATTCAATGGACGTGATTCTAGTGGCATTGGAAAGCTAACTTCAAGAGCTTTTCAACGATGTATAATAGTCCACACTTCTTCTCCAACTACACTGCCAAGACTGCGCCTAACTTGAAATTTCTCAAGTTAGGCGCAAAACAATTATAAGCACGCACAAAGCAAAGGCCACAATTCAAGTTAGGCCCCCAAGTTTGCAAGTTAGGTGCCAGTCTCACAAATAACACTCCCTGGAGCACTGGCTAGGCTGCGCCTAACTTGATATTTCTCAAGTTAGGCGCAAGACACTAACAAGCACGCGCGATGCACAACAACAAGTCAAGTTAGGCGCAGAAGTTCACCAAGTAAGGCGCATGATTGGTGGTCCCAGCGTCCGAATTAGGAGTGCTCGAAGATTTAATTAATTCTGATTTAAATTTGTATTTTATTTTAAAATAGGAAAAGATATTATTTTAGTTTTAGAAAGGAGATTTTAAATTAATTAGGATTAGATATAAAAGAAAAAAAGAAACCTCTCTAGGATTCCACCTCATTCCAAATTTACAGTTTAAGAGAATCATAGTTTCCACTCTGAACCATGAGCAACTAAACCTCTACTGTTAATGTTAGGAGCTCTGTCTATTGTATGAATTGATTCTATTATTTTTCTATTTTAATTCATGTATTGATTCATATAATTTAAGAATTGTTTTCGTTCTTTATTTTATGAAATTGGGTGGAACGGAAGTATGACCCCCTTTCTAATTGAGTTCTTGTATAACTTGGAAAAGCTCTTTACTTGAACAACAACTTGAAAACATATTCTCCTAAATTTCTAATTATCTGCATTTAACGGGATACGTGACATATAATCCTCTTATATTTGGGTAATTAGGGTTTCTGTGGCATATAACTAGAATTGAACTTCACCCTCTAATTGGAATTAATTGACCAAAGAATTGGCAGTTGATGAAAGTTAGAGGAGATTAAAAAGGTCTAAGGAATTAGGGTTTAGTCACATATGGTTTGCCATGAATTAAATCTTGCATGATTAAAATAGTTAGTAAGAAAAGTCAATCAGGAAAATAGATAACTCTGAAACCTTAACTGTTTCTCCATATATTATTCTCAACTTATTTACTGCCTGCCTTCTGATATTCTGAATGTACTATTTAATGCTTTTGAACTCTCAAACACCATTTTCTATTTGTCTGACTAAGCCAATCACTTAATCAGTGTTGCTTGATCCATCAATCCTCGTGGGATCGACCCTCACTCACCTGAGGTATTACTTGGTACGACCCGGTGCACTTGCCAGTTATTGTGTGGTTATAAATTCCGCATCAAGTTTTTGGCGCCGTTGCGGAGGATTGACTGTGATTGACAACTACTCGTTTTTTGATTTCTTAGATTAGATAATTTTTCTTTTAGTTATTTTATTTTATTATTATTAATTTTTGTTTCTTTATTTGTTTATTTTTATTCCCGTAATTTTTTTTCTTTTCTTCTTTCTTTCTTTCTTTCATTCGTACCCCCTCCCCTGCTGTTTCATTTTATTTCTCTTTTCTTTTATTATTTGGTTTTCGTAAACAAAAAAATTAATAAAAAAAATAATTTAATACTAATATTTTTCTTAATTTCTGAAATTAAGTTTGCTGTTCCCTAGTTAGTCTTATTTTAATTTTTCTTATTTAATTTGCCTAATAATTTCCGTTTCTTCTTTTTTTGTTTTGTTTTTTAAAAAAATAAAATAAAATAAAATAAAATATAATAATAATAATTTAATACTAATATTTTTTTTAATTTCTGAAATTAAGTTTGGTATTCCCTAGTTAGTCTTATTTTAATTTTTTTCTTATTTAATTTGCCTAATAATTTCAAAATTTTTAGTCTTAATTTGAATAGTAATTTTCAAACTTTAGTGTTTGTTTTATTCAGTATTTTTTATTTTATCTCTTTACACAGGTTACCTCACTGGGAATTCTCTGCACTCTGACGTAGAGAGTTCCATCCTTTCTTGTCTTCTGTCTGTTTATGCGCAAGAACAGAGACAAGGAACCTATCTTAGACTTTGATCCTGAACCTAAAAGGACTTTCAGGCGGTGTTTGCAACAAGCAAGACTTTACAAGGCTGCAAAATCCACTATGGATCATAATAACGCTGTTGATGCCAACATGGCAAATTCGAATGGGAATGAGCAACCTAGGAGAGTGCTTGGCTCTTACTATGCTCCTACTGTAGTTCTTTATGGAAAAAGCATTATGGTGCCTCCTATAGCTGCGAACAACTTTGAGTTGAAGCCACAATTGGTCATCCTGGTGCAACAAAACTGCTAGTATTATGGTCTTCCCCAAGAAGACCCAAATCAATTTATTTCTAATTTTTTACAGATTTGTGATACTGTGAAGACAAATGGAGTGAACCCTGAGGTGTACAAACTCATGCTCTTCCCGTTTGCTCTGAGGGATAGAGCAAAGCTGTGACTAGATTCCCAACCCAAAGAGAGTTTGGATACTTGGGACAAGGTTGTTACTGAGTTTCTTACTAAATTTTTCCCACCAAAGAAGCTGACTAAGCTTAGGGTGGAGGTTTAGACTTTTAGGCAGAAGGACGGTGAAACTCTTTATGAAGCTTGGGAGAGATACAAGCTACTGACTAGGCAATGCCCTCCGGACATGTTCTCTAAATGGACTCAACTAGATATCTTTTATTAAGGCTTGGGTGAAATGTCTAAGATGTGCTTAGATAATTCTGCAGGTGGTTCATTGCACAAGAAGAAGACACCGGAGGAGACTATTAAGCTGATTGAATTGGTTGCTAGCAACCAATATTTATACTCATCTAACAGGAATCCTGTGAACTCTAAGGCTCCTCAGAAGAGAGGTTTGTTGGAAATGGAAGCTGTTAATGCTATTCTTGCTCAGAACAAGCTTATGTCTCAGCAAATAAATCTACTTACTCAACAGATGTGTGGAATGCAAGTCTCAGCTATCAACATCCAAAATCCACCTCAAGAGGTCCCTTATGACATGACAGGTAATTTTGTGTAACATGATAATTATGATTATGCTCAATCCTCTTCTGAACAGGTCAATTACATGGGGAGTGGTCCTAGAAATCCCAATAATGATCCATATTCTAAGACATACAATCAGGGGTGCATAAATCACCCAAATTTTGGATGGAGGGACCAACCTCAGAGAGCTCAGAACTTCAACAATAATTCTCAGGACGGCTTCCAACAGAACAATCACAATAACTACCAATTTCAGTCTCAGCAGCAATAACCAACTCAGCAGGCAAACTCTAAATCAGAAGAAGATTCTAATTGGGAGATGATGAGGAGTTTTATGCAGGAAACCAGAGCATCAATCAAGAATTTGGAGATTCAGATGGGTCAAATAGCCACAAAAGTTAATGCAATTGATCAGAGGACCACTAATAGCCTTCCTGGTAACACAATTCCAAATCCAAGAGAGGAATGCAAGGCTATCACCTTGATAAGTGGACAAGTGGCAAGTACGGAAGCACAAGTTAACGAGGAGCCAGTTGAAAAAGAAGCTCAAGAGGAGAAGAAGGAAGAAGTAGATCACGTCCCTCCAAAGCATCCGGACAACCCATTCTCAGACTCTCTTGACACTTATCCTACATTGCCAAAGGCTCCTGAATACAAGCCAAAAATGCCATATCCTCAGAGACTTCAGAAGGCTTCCAAAGAAAAGCAGTTCTCTAAATTTTTAGATGTCTTCAAGAAGCTATAGATCAACATTCCTTTTGCAGAGGCTCTTGAGCAAATGCCTCTCTATGCAAAATTTATGAAAGAATTGTTAACCCACAAGAGGAATTGGAAGGAACAAGAAACAGTGGTGTTAACCAAGGAATGTAGTGCCATTATCCAACACAACCTTCCTGAGAAGATGCCAGATCCAGGGATCTTTGTAATTCCTTGCACCATTGGAGATGTCACCATTCAGAGGGCTTTATGTGATCTTGGAGCTAGCATCAATCTCATGCCACTTTCAGTAATGAAAAAACTTCAAATTGAGGAGGTAAAACCCACTCGTATTTCTCTTCAACTTGCTGATCCCTCTATTAAATTACCTGTGGGTGTTGTTGAGGATTTACTTGTGAAAGTAGGACCCTTTATTTTTCCTGCTAATTTTGTTATACTAGACATGGAAGAGGATGTAAAATCCTCTATTATTCTTGGTAGACCCTTTTTAGCTACAGGTAGAGCTCTAATTGATGTGCAAAAGGGTAAATTAACCCTGAGGGTCAATGAAGAACAGGTGGTCCTTAAATCCCAAAAAGATTCTAATTGGGAGATGATGAGGAGTTTTATGCAGGAAACCAGAGCCTTCATTAGAAATTTGGAGGTGCAAATGGGCCAACTAAGCAAGCAAATACCTGAGAGGTCTGCAAGTACATTCCCAGGTGATACAGTGGTGAACCCAAGAGAATATTGCAAGGTTATTCAATTGAGAAGTGGTAAAGTAGCTGGCTCTGAGACCAAGGTCAATGAGGAGTTAGTTGAAAAAGAAGCTCCAAAGGAGAAGCAGGAAGAAGCAGAACACGCCCCTCCTAAACGTGCAGACAACCCATTCCCTGATTCTCTTGACACTTATCCTACCTTGCCAAAGTCTCCTGACTACAAGCCAAAAATGCCATATCCTTAGAGGCTTCAGAAGGCTTCCAAAGGAAAGCAATTTTCTAAATTTTTAGATGTCTTCAAGAAGCTACAGATCAACATTCCTTTTGCAGAGGCTCTTGAGCAAATGCCTCTCTATGCAAAATTTATGAAAGAATTGTTGACCCACAAGAGGAATTAGAAGGAACAAGAAACAGTGGTGTTAACCAAGGAATGTAGTGCCATTATCCAACACAATCTTCCTGAGAATATGCCAGATCCAGTGAGCTTTGTAATTCCTTGCACCATTGGAGATGTCACCATTCAGAGGACTTTATGTGATCTTGGAGCTAGCATCAATCTCATGCCACTTTCAGTGATGAAAAAGCTTCAAATTGAGGAGGTAAAACCCACTCATATTCTCTTCAACTTGCTGATCTTTCTATTAAATTACCTGTGGGTGTTGTTGAGGATTTACTTGTGAAAGTAGAACCATTTATTTTTCCTATTGATTTTGTTATATTAGACATGGAAGAGGAGGTAAAATCCTCTATTATACTTGGTAGACCCTTTTTAGCTACATGTAGAGATCTGATTGATGTGCAAAAAGGGTGAATTAACCCTGAGGGTCAATGAAGAGCAGGTTGTCCTTAATGTTTTTGAAGCTCTCAAGAACCCTAATGATTTTGAAGGGTGTATGAAAATAGATGTTATTGAGCCACTTGTTCAAGAGGTACTGAAAGCTGAGGTGCTTGATGACATTCTGGATCCTATTTCTGAGTATGAATTAGTTGAAGTTGATGATTCACCACCCCAGAAGGCTATGGTTAACATGCCTAAAGCAGAGGAAGAAGCCCCCAAGCTTGAGCTCAAACCTTTATCTCCTTCTCTGAAATATGTTTTCTTGGGTGAAAATGATTCATATCCAGTGATTATAAGCTCTTTCCTGAAGCCTGAAGAAGAAGAGGCACTTATTTTAGTGCTTAGGAGCCATAAAACAGCTCTTGGGTGGACCATTAGTGACTTGAAGGGGATTAGTCCAACCAAGTGTATGCACAAGATCCTCCTTGAAGATGATGCTAAACCAGTTGTGCAACCACAAATGAGACTTAATCTAACCATGAAGGAGGTAGTCCAAAAAGAGGTAATAAAATTATGGGAAGCAGGTATTATTTACCCTATTTCTGACAGTCCTTGGGTAAGTCCTGTGCATGTAGTTCCCAAGAAAGGAGGGATGACAGTGATCAAGAATGAAAAGAATGAGCTTATTTCTATAAGAACAGTCACATGTTGGAGAATGTTTATAGACTACAGGAGGCTCAACACTACTACAAGGAAGGATCACTTCCCCCTGCCTTTCATTGATCAGATACTTGAGAGGTTAGCCGGTCATGCTTTTTATTGTTTTCTAGATGAATATTCCGGATATAATCAAATTGCAGTGGACCCTCAAGATCAAGAGAAGACAGCGTTCACAAGCTCCTTTTGAGTATTTGCTTACAGAAGAATGCCATTTGGACTTTGTAATGCTCCAGCAACTTTTCAGAGGTGTATGATTTCAATTTTTTCTGATATGGTTGAAAAGTTCATTGAGATATTTATGGATGATTTTTTCTGTTTTTGGTAATTCTTTTGAATCCTGCCTTAAGCATCTATCTCTTGTCTTGAAACGGTGTCAAGAATCAAACCTTGTTTTAAATTGGGAAAAATACCATTTTATGGTTACATAAGGTATTGTTCTTGGACACCGAATTTCAAGTAAGGGGATTAAGGTTGACAGAGCAAATGTGGAGGTAATTGAAAATTTACCTCCACCAGCTAATGTTAAGGCAGTGAGGAGTTTCTTGGGTCATGCAGAATTTTATAGAAGATTTATAAAGGATTTTTCTAAAATTGCTAAACCATTAAGCAACTTGTTGGTTGTTGATGTTTCTTTTGTCTTTGATTCTGATTGCCTGTATGCTTTTGAAACTCTGAAAGCAAACCTTACCTCTGCTCCCATTATAGCTCTCCCTGACTGGGATTTACCATTTGAATTAATGTGTGATGCTAGTGATTTTGCTATAGGAGCTGTTTTAAGACAACGGCATGGTAAGCTTATACGTGTCATTTACTATGCTAGCCATGTGTTAAATGATGCCCAAAAGAATTACACAACTACAGAAAAAGAATTATTAGCTATTGTGTATGCTGTTGATAAGTTTAGGTCCTATTTAATTGGTTCTAAGGTTATTGTTTATACTGATCATGCTGCTTTGAAGTACCTTCTAACCAAACAGGATTCTAAACCAAGATTAATCAGATGGGTGTTACTCCTTCAGGAGTTTGATATTGAGATAAAAGACAGGAAATGGTCAGAAAATCAAGTAGCTGACCATCTCTCCAGAATTGAGCCTGAAGCAGGAGTACAACCACCTACAGCTGTGACTGAGACATTTTCAGATGAGCAATTATTCCTCATTTAGCAGGCTCCATGGTTTGCAGACATTGCGAATTACAAAGCCATGAATTTTATTCCAAAGGAGTACAATAGGCAACAAGTAAAGAAGCTATTGACGGATGCAAAGTGTTACATTTGGGAGGAACCATACCTTTTTAAAAGATGTTCAAATGGTATCATCCGGAGATGTGTTCCGGATGAGAAAAAACAGCAGATTCTTTGGCACTGTCATAATTCTGATTATGGAGGCCACTTTAGTAGAGAAAGGACAGCTACAAAGGTCCTTCAGAGCGGGTTTTACTGGCCGACTCTCTTTAGAGATTCAAGAGAATTTGTGAAGCACTGTGACAGATGTGAAAAAGCCACGAATCTCCCTGCCAACCATGAAATGCCACAGCAGGGGATTCTTGAGGTTGAGTTGTTTGATGTGTGGGGTATTGATTTCATGGGACCCTTCCCACCTTCTCATTCAAACAACTATATTCTAGTGGCAGTTGATTATGTATCCAAGTGGGTGGAAGCTGTGACTCTACCCACCAATGATGCCAAGGTGGTAATGAGCTTTCTTCAGAGATATATCTTTAGCCAGTTTGGTGTCCTAAGGACACTCATTAGTGATGGTGAAAGCCACTTCTGTAACAGACAGCTGGACTCTCTTCTGTAGAGATATAGAGTCCGTCATAAAATGGCAACCCCCTATCACCTTCAGACAAGTGGATAGGTTGAAGTTTCCAACAGGGAACTTAAGAGGATTCTAGAGAAGACCGTCAGTGTTTCAAGAAAGGACTGGTCTAGGAAGCTTGATGATGCTCTCTGGGTATACCGGACAGCGTACAAGACTCCCATTGGCATGTTCCCTTATCAGTTAGTCTATGGCAAGGCCTGCCACCTGCCAATTAAGTTGGAACATAAAGCTTACTGGGCAATCAGGTATCTGAACCTTGATGCAGAGGCTGTAGGAATTAAAAGAATGCTTCAGTTGAATGAGCTTGATGAATTCAGATATTCAGCCTATGAGAATGCCAAGCTCTATAAGGAGAGGACCAAGTTATTGCATGACAAGAAGATTGCCATCAGAGTCTTTGAGCCAGGACAGAGAGTGCTTCTATATAATACAAGGCTCAAACTCTTTCCTGGGAAGCTAAAATCCTGGTGGTCAGGACCGTTTGTGGTTACTAGAGCTTCACCATATGGTCATGTGGAATTACAGGAAGAGAATTCTGACAGAAAATTTACAGTAAATGGTCAGAGGCTGAAGCACTATCTTGGAGGCGAGATTGATTACCAGAGGTCCGCTCATCTGCTGAATTAGCAAAACTGACCGTCAAGCTAGTGATGCTAAAGAAGCGCTTGTCGGGAGGCAACCCGATAATTTCGTATCCTTAGTTATTTTTCCATTGAGTTGATTATATTATTTGTTTGACTTTTTTTTTACGTATGTTGGGATCATGCAGAATTTTTGAAACATAATAGGTTCCTGAAACAGAGTTACGGATGAGCAGAGGAGAATTTCATTAGGGAGGGCCTGCGCCTAACTTGAGAATTTTCAAGTTAGGCGCCGCGGGATACGCATCAAGAACGATTTCATTCGGGAGGGTCTGCGCCTAACTTGAGAATTTTTAACTTAGGCGCCAGATGTGGTGACTCCACGCAAGTTAGGCACAAGGAAGCACAAGTTAGGTGCCTGAATCTTTGGCACACTTGGGAGGCTCTACGTAAGGCGCAGCAAAGAAGGCCTTCAACCAAGTTAGGCGCAGGGCCTTGCCCCTTGTACCAAGTAAGGCGCAGGACACGCCTCTCACACCAAGTAAGGCATGGTCCCCATCCAAGTAAGGCACAACCTTACTTCCAAGGTCCCCTCCCCACCTTATTACCCCCTAACCCCAAATCAAATCAAACTTGAACCAAATCCCCTTCACCCCTTGCCCACCAAATCAAAGATTCTTTCCCTTTTTCCCAAGAAGCCCTTGTGACTCCCCTCTGCCAAGACCAACCTGTGACCCAACCTTCACCCAGCGAACCCAACCCAACCCCTATATAAACACCATCCCTTCTCCTATCAACCCACAACCAGCTTCATACATTCATCTCTTCCTCTTTCAATACACCTCTTCCCTTTTCCATGATCACCCCTACCTACCTCCTCATTCATTCCCCATTCAAACCAACACCCTCCCCTCATTTATATAATCCTACTTCTTTCCCTTTCAACCCACAACCCTTGTCTTTCTTCAGCAACACAAGCAACCCGATTTCCCTCTACACTCCTTCTATACACATTCCTTTGTTCCTAAGCCAACAACCTTAACCCTTCCTCCTCTCAACCTTCACCGTGCTCCTGTCCAGCCCCCCTCCCCTCTTCTTCTGTTTTCTCTTTTATTTTCTTTCGTCCCTCCCTTCAAAAAAAAAAGAACAAAAAAAAAACAGGAAATTTTTTTCAGCATTATCTTTTATTTTCTACTATTTGAATTTCTGTTTTTCTTTCTTCTTTTTCTTTGTATTTCTTTAGTTTGCTCGGGGACGAGAAAAAATTTGAAGTTTGGTGTTGTCGCTCTGCTTTCTGTTTTTCTTTCTATTTTTCTGTTGTAATGGCACCTAAGACTACCACACCTTCAAAGAAAAGAAAGGGAAAAGAGCCGGCCACTAGTTCTCATGACACGCACAGATTCAAGTCCAAACTTCATGAAGAATATTTTTTTGAGTATACCATAAAGAGGCCTGTGGTTCCGGGGGTAAGATTTGCACTGAAGCCGGATGACTATCCAGAAATCCAGTCTCAAATTGACAGTAGAGGGTGGAATTTTATGTGCAACCCGCACATGGAGGTTGGACAATTAATGGTCCAAGAGTTTTATGAAAACCTCTGGATCACATACAAGGACGTTGAGGGAGTAAATGAGAAGACTTATGAGAGTTATGTAAGAGGCAAGGTCATTAGATTCACCCCAACACGCATTAGAGAAGCCCTCTACCTGCTGTATCCACCTCAGCTAGCCCCCAGTTACAGTTGGCGAATAGACAATAATCAGGAGCTGGATCTGGTCATTGAAAAATTATGCATTCCGGGCTCTCAGTGGAGGCTAGGTGCTGAGAGAAAGTCGAATCACTTGAAGAGCGCTGATCTAGTCCCTTTAGCCAAAGGATGGTTGGATTTCATCCGAAGGCCCATCATGCCTACTAGCAACCGGTCCGAATGCACTGTGGATCGGGCTGTCATGATTTACAGCATCATACAGGGAGAAGTGGTGGAGGTGGAGGATATTATCCCAGAGCAGATATACAAGATTGCCTCCAGCCCCTATAAGAAAGCTAGTATCAGATTTCCACATCTGATCTACTGCCTGTGTGAAGCAGGAGGGGTAAAGATGGAGAATGATGTCCCCATCTCTGTTGAGAAACCAATCACAAAGAAGAGAATGGAGACCCACAGAGAACAGCGCAGAGTCCGCATGGAAGAGCAGGATGAAGAGGAAGATCAGGATCAGCCACCACCTCAGGGACAACATGACCCTCCTTCGGAATACTGGCAGCAGCTTACCTCTTCCATTGAGCAAATGAGGGTCACGAACGACAGCCACTGGCAGCAGTACACCACGTCTGTGGAAGAGATGAGAGTGATACAGGACAGCCGTTGGGCGCATCTCTGTACCACCCTTGATGAGATGAGAGCTACTCAGGAATTCTAGCGGCAGGAGATCTCTCAGCTGAGGCATGATTACAGCCTCCTGAGAGGACCATATAGAGCGCAGTCTGAGGAGAGAGATCCCCACGAGGGAGATTTATGTGGTCCAGTTCTTTTCACATTCTATAGTAGTTTGCCAATACTTTAATATATTCCTGTCTTATGCTATTTTGTCTCGTTTATTGCATGATCCTTTATTAGATAAATTTCTAGGTTCTAGTTTAGTTCTACTGTTTTGAAATTTTCTGTTATTTGCTTTAATGTTGAAAGGTGTCTCATGTATTGCCCACTAAGCTTGAAATCAAAAAGAAAAAAAAAGAAAAGATGTAGTGCATGAGAAATTTAGTTTAATTTTAAGAGTAGTCTCATTTATCCAAATGTGGTGGTATTTTCTGTGACTCTGAATGCATGACATGAACAGTGCATATTTAAATTTGAATCAAAGAATGTTGATATACAAGGAACATAAATTTAGAGAACTATTATGAATTCTTTGCAATAAGTGAAAGTTAATCCTTGAAAAAAAATAGCAAAAGAAAAATAAAAGCAAGGTCCAAGGCTCTGAGCATCAATGACTAGAGAGGTCAGACATGATTAAAAGCTTAAAGAGTTGTTTCCCTGGTCATATGCTTGTAGTGTGATTGTGTCAAGTAATTCTTGAGACAGAACACTAAGAGTCGAGATCAAATGCATTTAACAGAGTATGCCAAAGGCTTTGAGCACCACTGTCTGGGAGTAACTGAAAAGAAAATCAGAACTTAAAGAGAGTTCCCCACTTAAGTGCTTGTGGTATTTTTGTCTCAAGTGAAGCTTGAGACAAAACATTTAAAGTCACGGCTAGGCTCAAGGTGCAAAGCACCAAAGAAAAGAGAATCAAAGAAAATGTGCTGTATTCAAGGATTAAACTGAAAAATAAAGGATTAGAGAATTCATAATATTTTCTGGATTCTTATTCCGAATGACAGTGACATCCTTCTGATTCAAAGGAGAGTGAGATGCCAAAACTATTCAGGATTGCAGTTGTAAACCCCACTATAAGAAGAGACATGAGCTTAATCGAACTCTCGTTCTCATGCAAATTCACATCCTAAGCCTATATTAGTTTGGTTGCTTGAGGACAAGCAACAATTCAAGTTTGGTGTTGTGAGTGAGCATCTTTCCTATCTTTTCCTAGTGAATTTGCATTCAATTTATTGAGTTTAATCAAGAATTAATTATCTTTTAACCACTATGGATGCTACTTTGAGTCGTGTGCAATTCTGTTTATTTCAGGTAGCATTCGGTTGGATTTGATGGAGTTTTCGCAGGAAAAGAGAAGAAGGCGAATGATGCTGTCAATCCTGACCTCTCTACACTCAAACCTAAATAACACGAGCTACGGAGATTCAATGGACGTGATTCTAGTGGCATTGGAAAGCTAACTTCCAGAGCTTTCCAACGATGTATAATAGTCCACACTTCTTCTCCAACTACGCTGCCAAGACTGCGCCTAACTTGAGATTTCTCAAGTTAGGCGCAAAACAATTATAAGGACGTACAAAGCAAAGGCCACAACTCAAGTTAGGCGCCCAAGTTTGCAAGTTAGGCACCAGTTTCACAAATAACACTCCCTGGAGCACTGGCTAGGCTGCGCCTAACTTGAGATTTCTCAAGTTAGGCGCAAGACACTAACAAGCACGCGCCATGCACAACAACAACTCAAGTTAGGCGCAGAAGTTCACCAAGTAAGGCGCATGATTGGTGGTCCCAGCGTCCGAATTAGGAGTGCTCGAAGATTTAATTAATTCTGATTTAAATTTGTATTTTATTTTAAAATAGGAAAAGATATTATTTTAGTTTTAGAAAGGAGATTTTAAATTAATTAGAATTAGATATAAAAGAAAAAAAGAAACTTCTCTAGGATTCCACCTCATTCCAAATTTACAGTTTAAGAGAATCCTAGTTTCTACTCTGAACCATGAGCAACTAAACCTCCACTGTTAAGGTTAGGAGCTCTGTCTATTGCATGGATTGATTCTATTGTTTTTCTATTTTAATTCATGTATTGATTCATATAATTTAAGAATTGTTTTCGTTCTTTTTATGAAATTGGGTGGAACGGAAGTATGACCCTCTTTCTAATTGAGTTCTTGTATAACTTGGAAAAGCTCTTTACTTGAACAACAGCTTGAAAACATATTCTCCTAAATTTCTAATTATCTGCATTTAACGGGATATGTGACATATAATCCTCTTATATTTGGGTAATTAGGATTTCTGTGGCATATAACTAGAATTGAACTTCACCCTCTAATTGGAATTAATTGACCAAGGAATTGGCAGTTGATGAAAGTTAGAGGAGACTAAAAAGGTCAGAATTAGGGTTTAGTCACATATGGTTTGCCATGAATTAAATCTTGCATGATTAAAATAGTTAGTAAGAAAAGTCAATCAGGAAAATAGATAACTCTGAAGCCTTAACTGTTTCTCCATATATTATTCTCAACTTATTTATTGCCTGCCTTCTGATATTCTGAATCTACTATTAATACTTTTGAACTCTCAAACACCATTTTCTGTTTGTCTGACTAAGCCAATCACTCAATCAGTGTTGCTTGATCCATCAATCCTTGTGGGATCAACCCTCACTCACTTGAGGTATTACTTGGTACGACACGGTGTACTTGCCGTTTAATTTGTGATTATAAATTCCGCATCACTTAGCTATACATTTTTTCTGTCGAATCATTTTATCTAAAGCCATTAGTCGAGTTTGATCTAATTCTTTTAGCTCTCGACCTGTACTGTTCGATGAACAAATCATTTTATTTAGCCACTCTAATAGTCTGCAAATTTATCTCAAGTGGCAAGACAACCTTGTGGCCATATACAAGCTTATAAGGTGTTGACCCTATATCCTTTTTAGGTGAGCATCTATATGCCCATAACACCTGACTCAATGTATTATGCCGGTTTTGAGGTAGTCTCCCGATATATTTTTTAATTAAATTTATTAGAGATTTATTGATCGCCTCGACCTGGACATTAGCTTGTGCATAGTAAGGAGTCAAATGTATTATTCTAATGTCTCATGATTAGGCAAACCCCTTTATTTGTCGACCTGTAAACGTGGTCTTTTGGTCTGTAGTTACAGTCTGAGTAATGTCGAATCTATGAAAGGTCGATTCCTCAATGAAGTCAATTATTTTGGATTGAGTAACTTCTTTCATGGGCACAACTTCCACCTACTTTGTAATTAGACGACTACTACCAAAATAAATTTGTGCCGCTTAGTCGAAGGAGGCTGAATCACTCCTATTAGGTTGAGAGCCTGTACAACTCAGATTTTTAACAACGGATTTCTTAAGCCCTATACGTTAGGATTCGCAAAATTCGAACAACGCGGTTAGATTTAGTTTGACGAGCTGATTTTGAATATGCAGAAAAATAAATAATAATAGTTTCTGGTAATAATAATATTTTATTAATTTATTTTGATGATTTACCTTTATAACTCTCACGATTTTTCATTTTCAGCCACCTCCAACTTCTTTTTTCTTCTTCGTACATAATCTCAAGAACTATTTCTTCCTTTCTTTTCTTCGTACGTGATGTTAAGAAAAAGAACGGGAGATAAAAGTTGAAGCTCGATAGTCGGTGAGTTTTCTAAGGCTCGGTCGTTTAATTCTAAAACTCTAAGAAAGATTTTAAACCGATTAAAGTATTTGTTTCTTCCTCCTCTTTATAATCGTACTAATTTCGACAAGGTGAGGATTTACCTCCTGAACTTATGATTCAATTATTCTGTATATTGTGATTTAAACGTTGTTTTGACTAAAATTAGAAAGAATGTGAGTTAAAGATCATCGGAAGAATCAGTTTCTGTGAGCTAATTTCGAGAAGTAAGGTTTAATAAATTAAACATAATTAAACTATGTTTTGTTACTTGATTACTGAATGAATTTTTTTTAATACATAAAATTATATTATTTGATGTTTTTAATATTTTTTAAAAGCAAAAAAGAAAAAAAAAATATAAACAAACCAGCTCTGCTTTTGGTCTTGAAATATGGGTTTCAATTAAAACACACCGATATGTTAAATCTTTAATGATAATAGAAAAATCTTTAAAGGAAATTCTTATAAGTCACAAAATTTTCTATTAGATGAGAATTCGAAGTATTATTTTTTAAATACTCTCATGGAGAGGATATACTTAAATATCTTTCTGTGTATCATTTTGATTTGTAGCATTGATGTACAATTTTATATATATATATGTAGAGAGAGAGAGAGAGAGAGAGAGAGAGAGAGAGAGAGAGAGGAGAGAGGAATATTATATAATTTAGTATTTTTATATGTATTATTTTTTATTATGTGATAGATTTATGTTTTAATTATTTAATTCTCTAATATTTTTTACTTAACTAATTTAATATCATACCCTTAAGTCTTTGTAACTTTTAAATTAGTTTTTATATAATAATCTCTATATTTATTTAAAATAAATTATTTGTTTATTTTATATTAACATATTTAAAATTTATATTATTATATTAATAATAACTTACGTAGTTATATTTTGGTAATCACATTATGTACTTTAAATATTCTTTTCTTGTAAAAAATACTCATTTTTTTTCTAAATTTACGTTGTTAAAAAAATAATAGATAGAGATATAGTTCAGTAAACACTGGAATCACTATTGCCTTCGGTTTAAACATGGCTATGCTTTGCTCTATCATTAGTAAAAGAAGATAGCAATTTCTAGTCACTTTCAGTCTAACCCGGATTTACTTAGTTAGTCGGGACTTGCTTCTTAGCGTGTAGTAGATCCACCAGGCTAGCTTTCCTGTAGTAGAGCGCAGGAAAAGTGATCATTAGAACTTTGAATAGTTTATGAGGATCTTGAATTATACAGTGTCCTAAGATCTCAATCCTCAAACAAATGGCTTTTACTCAACCTCAATTCATTCAGTTAAAGCCCCTTG
>NC_029792.2:24381595-24404549 GCF_000816755.2 Arachis ipaensis
ATATAATAAAAAGTTTTTTATTTAAATAAAATAAAAAAATCAATATTATTAGATTTTTCTAAATCAAATTTTAAAACATGAATCTCTTATCTTTATTAATATATAAATAATCTCAAGCTTTGTTCTTTTGATAATATGAAATCATCGTATTTTAGGATGATTTATGCATTAAATTTATTCTAGAAATGCACATAAATCATTTCAGAATTTTAAACTTTTTAAATTAAATATAACTTGGATAGCATACTTTATAGTGTTTTTCACCTAAAACACTATAGAGTAGCACAATTTATGTGTAAAAGATAACTCACAGTATCCTAACATAATTTATATACAAATGGAATAACTCACAGTACCTTAACATAGTTTATAGTGTTTATAGTTCTTTTTCCTCTCCTATTCTTTTTTGTTAAATTTTAAACTAATTCATTTTGTGACCGAAAATATTAAAATACATTTTCTTCTAATATAAGACACTTATTATGAAAATACGTGTGTATGTACGCGGACTAACTATTTTTCTTGCATTTGAATCATTATAATTTTTTTATTAAAAAATCACGTAAATATTAAAAATTAGTTTTATTTTTTGGCTATTTTTTAATTAATATAATATTTTTTTAATACTCTCTCATTGATATTATTATTTTTATAAAATTCTTTATTTTTTTGTTTATATAAATTTTTTTTATCGTTATTGTTATTGTTTTTGTATGGATAAAATTTTTTATTTTGTATTATAATTCTATTGATCCTATTAGAATACTAACGAGTATTGAGAGTACTTAAAAGATATTAAAATTTATTTAAATATCTGAAATAAAATTATAAGATAACATAAAATTTAACATTTTTTTTTAGAATTTTGTACGTAAATCGTGCTAGGGTACTGTGAGTTACCATTTTGCACATAGATCGTGCTATTCCATAGTCTTTTAGATGAAAAACACTATAAATCATAGAGTTATATTCAATTTGAAAAACTCAAAGTCCTGGGGCAATTTATGTGCATTTCTAGAATGAGTTCAATGCATAAATCGTCCTAGGGTGTGGTGATTTACATATTATCAAAAGCACAAAGTCTTGTGACGATTAAATATTAATAGAAAGAGGGGATTCACGTTTTAAAATTTGGTTTAGGCAAATCTAATAATATTGATTCTCTTTATTTTATTTAAATAAAAAAGCCTGATAAAAAGTGAAACAGAATTTTCAAAAAATAATAATAAAAAATGTAATTTATTAAAGTTTTAGGGTTAAAACATAACTAATATAAATGTGAAAGAATTAGTGTAATTAGTAAAAAATTAGATAGTTAAAATATAATTAATTTAGACTTATGGACTAAATTATAATTAATTAAAATTATGAAATTAAACTTAAGATGTAAGTGTACTATTTAAAAATTAAAAAATATAAAAAAAATTTAAGTAAAAGTTGAGGTAAGTACTGTAAAATTTAAAAATATAACGGTAATTATAGTAAAAGACGTAAAAAGATAATTTAATAGCCAAAATTCTAAGAATCTATTCATAAAACACTTATGAAAAGTTCGAGAAGAGAGTTATGTTTAATTATAGAACTGAAAAAGATGAAGTAAGACGAATAAAAATATAAGTACAAAAAGAAAAGAAAATTGAGACTTATAAAGTGAATGATTAAGCCCTAACGGATAAGAAAAGTGGAATCTGTAAGTTGGATGTTGCTTACAGAAATCGGGAATGTTGTTTTAATTTGGCCTTTGGATTGAAAATAAGGATGGGGACGCCCGTGGATTGGAATTGCTTTTCCATACATACTCAACCTGACAAGATGTTCCTGTAAGACGTGGTCACTTACAGAGGTATAACGTGAATACTTAGCCAGAGAACTGTTCTTGTAAGAGAGTTGCTTACAGAGTTTATTGCCAACCTGCTTAATTTGGTTTTGCTTTAGAAAAGCCTTATCCGGACTGGATACTGGGTTACGTCGAGAGCAGGTAGAAATCGACACATGAGCTCATAACCTGCATTAGGACCAGACATGCATCATATTTGTTTGCCGCATATTTGCCTGTTATACTTTCTGTATTTGTGTGTGTTTAGTTATTTTTTTCCACTTCCTAGATTCCCTGTTTGTTTACTATTACTTTGTGTTTCATGTTATCTGTTATTCTTGTATCTTATGATCAAGCACTATCGACTGGTAATAATACGAAAATAATGAATTTAAATAACAACCTCGACCTTACTAAGAACCCTCAAGTTCTTACCCTTTTCCTCCCCTTCAGATGGAACACCAACGACCCAGTAATGACGTATAATTACACAAAGGAGTGATAGATGATATATGGCATTTTGATGGCGTCAATTTGGCTCAAGTTTCTGAAGACCTAGAGTGTTATTCCCTCGCTTTTGTAGCTTAGAGGTATTAGGGATATTATATGTATTCAATTATGTAAGTAGTTAATAACTAGCTACTCCTAGTGATGTCAATCATCATGCGACGTAAATTTGTGAAAATTCTGGTACTACTTCATCAGTTATTATTTGTGAATTTATTTTTGAATGTTTCTGCTTATTAAACTAAACGTTTTAAAAAAAATTTCGGCAAAATAACTACTGAGCTTTAATAACGAAACAGGCTCATATAATAAATATTAGTTTCTAAATAGGAAAGCAAGTTACAAACGCCTAGTTTCTAGTGTGATCATGACATGTTAGAAATTGGATTGTTACAGAGCTCATCCCTTAAATGGCCATGGTTTGAATATAGCATGTAAATCGGAGGCAGGAACTCTTTGAATAGGTGCATGCATTTGGTATTGATCACAGTGTCGAGCAAATTCAATACAATCCTCATCACTGAAGGCCAATACAATCCTTATCGACACAAGATCCAATTCATTTTTTGATCCGACGGTTGAGCTCTACAAATACCTTCATGAGTTCATGTACCTCAGCCATAGCTAAATGAGCTTCTTGAATGCCAATACACTGGAGTAAAGAACCATCGACACTTTTCTTAAACAACTCCCCTTTAATTAATACAAAGTTCAATGCTAGGTACTTAACCTTTCAATCTATTCTTTGATTGAGATTTTTGAGATAGTCGACGATCTTGAACCTCCAATCACTTAGGTCTATTGCGTTTGCACAACAAACTTTTCTTAAATCCAAATGCGTCAAATTGGTTTTGATTTCAGTAAACTCTTCCATCAAATTGAAAGATATTTTATAGCCAAAAGTCATTTGAGCAAATTCATTAGCATCTTAATTCGACTTTCTAAATTTGTGTTTTACTGATACGGAGTCGAATATAGTTAATAGTTGAAATGCCACTACAAAATACTTAGCCAAATTTTGGCTTATGACGCGATAATTTCTGACTAACTGTTGAATCACTAGTTCTGAATCTCTCAATATTTGGACCGTTCGAGCCCCTTTTCGATTAATAATTCTAGCCGAATGATCAAGGCCTCATATTTTGCTTCATTATTTGACAATCCTGACTCTAATCGAAACATAAATTTAGTTAGCATGTCATCAAGAGTGATTATTATTATTCCAACTCCAACCCCATTGTAAGAACCGTAATTAATTAACTGCTTAATTAAAATAATTTAATTGTCCGAAATAGGTTCAAAAATTTAGAATGTTAACTAAAAAATTTAAATATGATATTTGGACTCAATAGATTTTTCTGAGTTGAAAAATGTAATTTTCTACAGAAAATTGCGTAAAAACGCATACCTACTTAAATCTGTCTGGTATTGTATGAGAATAATAAAAATAGTAAAAAAACTTAGAAAATATTTAGAATTGAAAACCGGGTGCTAATTTTAAAGGTTTGGCCCAAAGTTGGGCCAAACGAGCTAAAAACGCTAACGGGTTGAACCGGGCCTAAGTTGGGCCCAGGCCAACATATATAAGCACTCAAATGAACCCACTTCAGCTCATTAAACACACACATGACAGTTGAGTTGCTGAAGTGAGAAAGAGAGCAAGGGTTTCACCAAACACTATTCATCTTCAACTTCATTCAACCATAACTCGAGCTACAGTACTCCAATTCGCGAACGGTTTGCGGCTGCGCGAAACTCTTTCTGAGCCCGTTAGTTTCAGCTAACCAAAGTGGTAAGAATTTCAAAAATTTCTGCCCAATTCTCGGCCCTTGTGAATTTTGAATTTAAGGTTTAGTTTTTGAGTGGATTTTTGTGTTTTGGTTGTTTATGTGATAATCATTAGTGAGGAATTGTTGGGTTTCATCTTCAATTTCTGTGGATAAGGTAATATTTCTCAAAAACTCTTGTAGTTTGGTATATTGTGAATATTAGGTTTTGATTTTTATGAAATATATGATGTTAGTTAAGCATTGGTGCTTGTTGGAGTTTTCTTGGTTATTTGGAAGCATTTGGATTGGAATTGGTGGCTTGATTTTAATTGAAAGCTTGATTGGGATCACATTTGGTATATTATGCATATTGGGAATCAGTCAAGGTATGGTTTCAGTTTTCTCTATATAATATGTAATATTTTTGGACACTTAGGCTAGTGGACCTTAGGATAGGATTGAATTGGTTATTAAAAATTGTTGAAATGATGATGTGTAATAATGTGATGATGTTGATAATTTTGATGAAGTTTGATGTTGTTGTTGATAAATGGTGTTGAATATTGAGATTGAGGTTGAATGATGTTAATTATGATGATTGGTAGTGATAGAATGATGATTGATGAGTGTGTTAGTTGAGAAATGGTTTTCGTATGATGACTTTGATGATTGGGGTTGAGGAATATCAGGATAACGTATTATAAGTGGAAATTTGATAGGAGTGGTGGTTTGAGACAAAAGGGTAAGTTCTGATGTGAATTGATGTGTATTGTGGTTTTGAGTTGGTTTGGTTATAAAGTTTTGAAATTTAGGGTAAGTTTTGGGGTGTTATGTGGGTAATGACGATGAGAACTTGAAATGATGATAAATCTGTGGAACCATGGACTAATGATGGTTATGATGAGTCTGAGACTCAGAGAAGAATGAGTATGGATAATGAGACTGATGTCTTGCTTTTGGTTCTGATGGAGAGGCTATCTGTAAGTAGTCGGTGTGTGCCGAGTACTATATCCCTGAACAGTGTGACGGGCGCTATATCCCTGGACAGTGTGCCAGGCACTATATCCTTGGACAGTGTAAGGTCTGCGGTTGGGTGTCTTGCTTACATCCTTTCGGAATCACAAGAGTGTGCTGGGCACTATATCCCTTAGACCGTGTGCCGGGTATGATATCACTGGGGGTTCCCATTTATATTTGTGATTGAAAGGCAACATTCTCATGGGAATGTGTCGGGTTCGTAGTTGAACCGACAATGTGATATCACAGCCAATAGGACAATCATTCATCATGTGCATTTTCTATATGTTTGTTTGCTTTGCCTACTTGCATTGTTTTGCCTAATTGAATAACATGTTTATATCCTTCCTGAATTCCTTGCTATATATGTCATATTACCTGTGAATTATTTGTTTGTATCTAATTGTGTTAGTCACTGAGGTTGAGGAGGTTTGGTAGGTGGTGGCGATAGGGTCGTGTGAAGGTTAGGCTAGTGAAAGCTGTGGAACAGCGGTGTTAGTTTAGTTAGCAATTCCCTAAAGTTACATTACCCTGTTTTATTATGGTTTTGAATTATGGTTTTAAATTTAGCATTGTTTTAAATTTATTTCTTAAGTTTGATGTGATGTTCTAGGATTGTCTTTGGCATCTCGGAACCTTATATCTTACATCAGTGGGCACTGTTATCATATTAAGTACCTCTGGTTCTCATACCATATCCTGTTGTTGTTTTTCAGATGCAGGTCGTAACCCACCTCGGTGAGTTGCGAAATAGTGACGGAGTGGAGGATCTTTTATCACATTTTGCATTTTGGATATTTTGTTGTAGTTCTCTCTAACTTTTGTATACTTATACTTTGTGCCTTAGAGGCTTGAGTTTGAGAGATAAGTTGTATAAGTTGTTTTAACTCAAAAATTCGGTTATGTCTGTATGTAACTGGTCGGCCTAAACTCCACGGGGTGTGGCTAGTATTCTATGGCTATTATGCCTATATATCTACATATACATTGTTATCTTGTACCTGTATCTTATCCTTTACGCTTTTAGTTATCGTGTGAACGCTTCGCGCTTTTCTGTTTCTGTTTTTGAGCTGTACCTTCTTCATCGGGCTTCTCGAATTACTATCTCTTTCTATATATACCTATATAATATCGTATAAGCCTTAGAATTGTCGTGGCACTTAGTTATCTTTTGCTTTACGGCATGAGATAAGGCTTAGGGTTATTAGGATATTACATTTAGTGGTATCAGAGCAGTTCATCCTCGTGAGCCTGAGGGATGGACCAATTGTGCTTTATTGCATACTCTGTGTCATTTTCTTCCGTGCTATTTATGTTATCTGCTTGATATTTCATAGAATTCTTATTTGTAAGTGTCTTTTTGGGATAATTGAAGCACTAGGCTTGAGATATTGAGACTGATCACCTTGATATCGATTGTTTAGTACAGACAGAAATTGCTACTTGTGGACGAGGTTGTACGAGTACACGAGAGGCAATAAAGGTAATCTCGTGGGCCTGAGGGATGGACCGATTGTGTTTCATAGCATACTTTGTGTCTTTTTCTTTCTTGCTATTTAGGTTTATCTGCTTGATATGTGTATAGCATCCTTGTTTGTGAGTATCTTTTTGGGATAATTGATGCACTAGGCTTTTGATATTGAGACTGATCACCTTAATATCGAATGTTTGGTATAAATAGAAACCCTAATGGATACTTGTGGATAAGATCGTACGAGTGCACGGAGAGGCAATGAGGGTAATCAACCCGTTAATGAACATGCCGAGTTTATGGCGGTGATGACCAACTTGGCTAACACTATGGAAGCGAATGCTACTATAACTATGCAAGCTATGGAAAGGATGGGTCAACCGGATGGGAACGGGAATGGAAATAGAAATGGGAATGGAGAAGGAGACGATAAAAACTTGGGTGGTATTCCGATGACCTTGGCTTCATTTCTAAAAGTTCATCCACCGACTTTTAAAGGGTCAAACAGCCCTACTGAAGCAGATAATTGATTCCAAGCCATGAAACGTGCTCTGCAAGCCCAGCATGTTATGAACAATCAATTTGTGGAGTTTATGGCGTACCAACTGTTAGGGGAGGCTCAAAATTAATGGCAAGGAGAATGCCGATAACTATAACTTCAGAATACCAACATTCCTTAGGACGTGTTTCAGACGGCTTTTTACAAGAAATACTTTCCTGAATCAGTAAGAGAAGCTAGGGAGTTGGAGCTTTTGCAGCTAAAGCAAGGCTCATTGTCCGTGGCCGAGTACACTAGTAGATTTGAGGAACTCTGTAGGTTCTTAAGGGTATGTTAGGGCGCCCCGGAGTCCTATTAGAGTTGGAAGTGTATCAAGTATCAAGGAGGTTTGAGGGATATTATTATGACTGCTGTGGCTCCTTTGGAGATTCATGTGTTTTCCAAGTTGGTGAACAAAGCCCGAGTGGTTGAGGAATGCACTAAGAAGGTGGCACTAACAAGAGATCCTAGAGGAGCAAACAACAACAGAGGCTGAGGTAAGTACTTTCAGCCGAGAGGTCAGAATTTCAAGAGGGGTGGACAAGAACCTCAATGCTCTCAAGGTCAAGGCAACACTAGGAGACCTACTTATGATCATTTTCACCTGGCGAGGGGAAGAGATGGTTGCTTCAATTGTGGATTTCCTGGTCACATGGCGAGGGATTGCACTCATGGGAGGAACCCGAATGCAGGCCGGAATCCACAACAAGGTCGGATGTTTGTTGTGGACGCCAGTGATGCTGCTAAGGCGGATCCTTTGATGAGAAGTATATGTTTAATTGGTGACAAAATATTAGTTGCATTGTATGATACTGGAGCTTCACATTCGTTTATTGCATTTGATAAAGTTGAGGAACTAGGATTGAGAATGTCAGAATTAGCCTTTGATTTGCATGTGCATACCCCGTATCAGACGGCTGTAACTAGATCAGGTTGTAGGCAAATATCTTTCAAGATTGAGGATAGAGAGTTTGTTCACGATTTAATCTGTTTGCCAATAGTGGGATTGCAGATGATTTTGGGATTTAATTAGTTGTCAAAGAACCGAGTATTGCTGGATTGTTTTGAGCGATCAATTCGGTTTATGCCGGAAGGAGAAGGGGGAGTAGTGGTAGCTGAGGGTTATTACTTGAACTCTGTGTTGGTGAATTGTAGTGGGGAAGATGGCTTTGAATGCGTTAGGTGATGAACAGAGGTTAGATCAAATTTCGGTAGTTAGGGAGTTCCCAGACGTGTTTTCTGAAGATATTCCCGAATTCCCACCTCAAAGGGCTGAACTTAAGACTCAGTTAGAAGAGCTTCTGGATAAGAAGTTCATTAGACCGAGTGTGTCTTCATAGGGAGCACCAGCTTTATTAGCAAAGAAGAAAGATGGAGGAATACGACTCTGCGTGGATTATTGTCAGTTAAACAAAGTGATAGTAAAGAACAAGTACCCATTGCCGATGATAGATGACTTAATGGATCAATTGCAAGGAGCTGGGGTATTTTTTAAGATTGATTTGAGATCAGGATACCATCAGATAAGAGTGAAGGAGGATGATATTTCGAAAACTGCATTTATGACGCGCTAAGGACACTACGAGTTTGTGGTGTTGTCCTTTAAGTTGATGAATGCACCTGCTATGTTCATGGATTACATGAATAGAGTATTTGATCTATTTTTGGATAAGTTTGTGGTGGTGTTCATAGATGACATAATAGTTTACTCAAAGACGGAAGAAGAGCACGAAGAGCACCTGAGGATTGTGTTACAAATCCTGAATGAGCGTAAATTGTATGCAAAGTTGTCTGAGTGCGAGTTCTGGAAGGAGGAGGTGAAATTCTTAGGTCACGTGGTGAGTAAAGGTGGAATAGTGGTGGATCTTTCGAAAGTGGAGGCGGTGATGGAATGAGAGAGGCCGACAACGGTAACAGTGGTTAGAAGTTTTGTTGGGCTTGGCCAGATATTATTGAAGATTCGTCAAGGGGTTTTCTCAAATTGCATTACTGATGACTAAATTAACTGGAAGGAGGTACCGTTTGTGTGGACGATGGAATGTGAGGAAAGCTTCCAAGCTTTGAAGGAGAAATTAACTTTCGTGCCTGTTTTGATTTTGCCAGAACCGCACGAGCCGTTTGAAGTGTATTGTGATGCTTCGTTTAAGGGTTTGAGTTGTGTATTAATGCAACACCAGAATGTGATGGCTTATGCTTCGCGTTAGCTAAGACCACATGAGGTGAATTACCCAACTCAGGATTTGCAATTGATGGCGAATGTGTTTGCATTGAAGATTTGGTAGCACTACTTGTACGGAGTGAGGTTTAGAGTCTTCTCAGATCACAAGAGTCTCAAGTACATTTTTTATCAGAAAGAACTAAATATGCGACAAAGGAGATAGATGGAGCTACTAAAAGATTATGATTTTGAATTGAGTTATCACCCCGGGAAGGCAAACGTTGTAGCGGATGTCTTGAGCAGGAAGTCATTGTCTATCGCTTGAATGATGATTAAGGAAGAAGAGTTAGTGAGCAAGTTTAAGGATTTGAGGTTGAGTGTCGGGGAAGTAAATGGAAATGCATTCCTAAACCAACTGTAGATCTCTAGTGACTTCAAGATTATGATTTTAAAAGCTCAACAAGACGATAAGGAGTTACAGAAAATATTTCCGGCAATTGAGAAAGGAAAGCAATGGGGAGTTTCATGGGACGGAGACGGAATATGGAGGTACAAGGGTAGGATTTGCGTGCCGGATGTTGGTAACTTGTGACAAGATATATTGAAAGAGGCGCATAACAGTGGATTCTCTATTCATCCAGGAAGTACAAAAATGTATTATGATTTGAAGAAGATGTTTTGGTGGCCTGGGATGAAGGGTGATGTATCTATATTTGTGTCTAAATGTCTGAGGTATCAGAAGGTGAAGATAGAGCACTAGAGACAGTCGGAAATGCTATAGCCACTTGAGATTCCTCAGTGAAAGTGGGAAGGAATTACAATGAACTTCTTGTCGGGATTACCAAGGATGAGAGCAGGTTTTGATGCGGTTTGGGTGATCGTAGATCGATTGACCAAGTCCGCTCACTTTTTGCCGATACGAATGAAATACTCGTTGGAGGAGTTGGCGAGGTTGTATATTAAAGAGGTAGTAAGGTTGCACGGGGTACCATCAAGTATAGTGTCAGACCGTGATCCTCGTTTCACTTTGATGTTTTAGGGAGATTTTCAACGAGCTTTCAGTACGAGACTATGTCACAGCACAGAGTATCATCTGTAAACAGATGGATAGTCAGAAAGAACTATTCAGATGTTGGAAGATATGCTAAGGACGTGTGTGTTGGATCAACCAGAAAGTTGGGACTGATACATGCCGTTGGTGGAGTTTGTGTACAACAACAACTTTCATACGAGCATCGGAATGGTTCCGTATGAGGTTTTGTATGGACGGAAGTGCTAATCTCCACTGTGTTGGTATGAAGCCGGTGAAACAAGTGTGTTGGGACCAGATTTGGTAGCAGAGACCACTGAGAAGAACAAACAGATTAGGGCCAGAATCTTAACTGCGTAAAGTCGACAGAAAATTTATGCGGATCAGGGAAGAAAACCATTGGAATTTGAAATGGGTGAGCATGAGTTTCTAAGGGTTACTCCGACAACGGGAATTGGAAGGGCGATCAAAACTAAGAAGTTGAATATGAGGTTGATTGGACCTTTTGAGGTTTTGAGACGAGTCAGGCCGGTGGCATATCAAGTAGCTTTGCTGCCACGTTTGTCTAACTTGCATGACGTATTTCATGGGTCGCAATTCCACAAGTACACATCGGATGCGACTCATGTGTTAGAACCCGAGTCAGTTGAGTTGAAGGAGAACATGACGCTTCAAGTAACACCGGTGAGAATTGATGACACTAGTGTAAAGAAATTGTGCAGAAAGGAAGTTCAGTTGGTCAAAGTGGCTTGGAGAAGAGCTGGAATGGAAGAGCACACTTGGGAACTTGAGTCCGAAGATGCGGAAGAATTATCCCGAGTTATTCTCAGGTAATCACTAAATTTTGGGAACTAAATTTCTTATTTGGTGGGGAGAATGCAAGAACCGTAATTAATTAACCGCTTAATTAAATTAATTTAATTTCCTGAAATAGGTTCAAAAATTTAGAATGTTAATTATAAAATTTAAATATGATATTTGGACTCAGTAGATTTTTCTGAGTTGGAAAATACAATTTTCTACAGAAATTTGCGTAAAAATACGTACCGCTAAATTAGTCGGCAGTACCGGCTTAAATATGTCCGGTACTGTGTGAGAATAATAAAAATAGTAGAAAAACATAGAAAAATATTTAGAATTAAAAACCGGATGCTAAGTTTAAAGGTTTGGCCCAAAGTTGGGCCAAACGGGCTAAAAATGCTAACGGATTGGACCGGGCCCAAGTTGGACCCAAGCCCAACATTATAAGCACCCAAATGAACCCACTTAAGCTCATTAAACACACACATGAGGGTTGAGTTGCTGAAGTGAGAAAGAGAGCAAGGGTTTCACAAAACATTATTCATCTTCAACTTCATTCAACCATAACTCGAGCTATGGTGTTCTGATTCGCGAATGGTTTACAGCTACACGAAGCTCTCGCTAAGCCCATTAGTTTCATCTAACCAAAATGTTAAGAATTTTGAAAATCCCTGCCCATTTATTAGCCCTTGTGAATTTTAAATTTAAAGTTTGGTTTTTGAGTGAATTTTTGTGTTTTGGTTATTTAGGTGCTAATCATTAGTGAGGATTGTTGGGTTTCATCCCCAAATTCTGTGAATAAGATAAGGTTTCTCAAAAACCTTTATAGTTTGGTATATTGTGAATATTAGGTTTTGATTTTTGTGAAATATATGATGTTAGTTGAGCATTGGTGCTTGTTGGAGTTGTCTTGGCTATTTGAAAGCATTTGGATTGGAATTGGTGGCTTGATTTTGGTTGAAAGCTTGATTGGGATCACATTTGGTGTATTGTGTATATTGGGAATCGGCTGAGGTTTAGTTTAGATTTTCTCTATGTAATATGTAATATTTCTGGACACTTAGGCTAGTAAACCTTAGGATAGGATTGAATTGGTTGTTGAAAATTGTTGAAATGATGATGTGTGATGATGTTGATAATTTTGATGAACTTTGATGTTGTTGTTGATAAATGGTGTTGAATATTGAGGTTGAATGATGTTAATTATGATGATTGGTAGTGACAGAATGATGATTGATGAGTGTGTTGGTTGAAAAATAATTTTCGTATGATGACTTTGATGATTGGGGTTGAGGATTATGAGGATAATGTATTATAAGTGAAAATTTGGTAGGAGTGGTGGTTTGAGACAAAAGGGTAAGTTCTAATGTGAATTGGTGTGTATTGTGGTTTTAAGTTGGTTTGGTTATAAAGTTTTGAAATTTAGGATAAGTTTTGGGGTGTTATGTGGGTAATGATGATGAGAACTTGAAATGATGATAAATCTGTGAAATCATGGACTAATGATGGTTATGATGAGTCTGAGACTCGGAGAAGAATGAGTATGGATAATGAGACTGATGTCTTGCTTTTGGTTCTGATGGAGAGGCTATCTGTAAGTAGCCGGAGTGTGCCTGAAACTATATCCTTGGACAGTGTGCCGGGCACTATATTCTTGGACAGTGTGAGGTTTGCGGTTGGGTGTCCTGCTCACATCCTTTCGGAATCACAAGAGTGTGCTGGGCACTATATCCCTTGGACCGTGTGCCGGGCACGATATCCCTGGGGGTTTCCATTTATATTTGTGATCGAAAGGCAACATTCCCGTGGAAATGTGTCGGGTTGGTAGTTGAACAGACAATGTGATATCACAGCCAATAGGACAAGCATTCATCATGTGCATTTTCTATATGTTTGTTTGCTTTGCTTATTTGCATTGTTTTGCCTAATTGAATAACATTTTTATATGCTTCCTGAATTCCTTGCTATATATGTCATTTACCTATGAATTATTTGTTTGTATCTAATAGAGGTTTGGTAGGTAGTGGCGATAGGGTCGCGTGAAGGTTAGACTGGTGAAAGCTGTGGGATAGCGGTGTTAGTTTAGTTAGCAATTCCCTAAGTTAGATTACCCTATTTTATTATGGTTTTGAATTATGGTTTTAAATTTATCATTGCTTTAAATTTAAATCTTAAGTTTGATGTGAAGTTCTAGGATTGCCTTTGGCATCCCAAAACCTTATATCTTACATCACTGGGCACTGTTACCATATTAAGAACCTCCGGTTCTCATACCATATTCTGTTGTTATTTTTCAGATGCAGGTCGTAACTCACCTCGGTGAGTTGCGAGATGGTGACGGAGCGGATGATCTTTTTTCATATTTTGCATTTTGGATATTTTGTTGTAGTTCTCTCTATCTTTTGTATATTTATACTTTGTGCCTTAGAGGCTTGACTTTGAGAGATAAGTTGTATAAGTTGTTTTAACTCAAAAATTCTGTTATGTCTGTATGTAACTGGTCGGCCTAAACTCCGCGGGCTGTGGCTAGTATCTATGACTAATATGCCTATATATCTACATATACTTTGTTAACTTGTACCTGTATCTTATCCTTATGCTTTTAGTTATCGTGTGAACGCTTCGCGCTTTTCTGTTTCTGTTTTTGAGCTATACCTTCTTCATCGGGCTTCTCGAATTACTATCTCTTTCTATATATACCTATCTAATATCGTATAAGCCTTAGAATTGTCGTGGCACTTAGTTATCTTTTGCTTTACGACATGGGGTAAGGCTTATGGTAATTAGGCTGTTACACCCATATTGATGTTTAGATCCATTGAAGAATAACCTCCAAGACTTAAGTTCTAAATATCCAGTTACATTCTTGATGATCTTATCGTCAATGTTAACACAAGGGTAATTTGCTAGGAAATTAGCAATTACTTGTTCTTTGACAGCCCTAGTAGGGACGTAGAATAAAGAAAATTCAATTAATGTTAACATCTATTTTCCAATTCGATCTCTTAAAATTGGATAAGAAAGCATGTATTTGATACATCAAACTTTGACACGACATGAACATATCTTCCAATTAAATAATTTTTAGTTTAGTACAAGAGAAATAAAGAGCTAAGCAAAGCTTTTCAATCACACTATATATAGACTCTACATCAATCAACATTCAATTTAGATAGTAAACTACTCTCTCGTTACCATCTTCATTTTCTTGGGCCAACATGCTTCCCAAAGTTATTTTTGATGCAGCTATGTATAATTTCAGTGGTCGACTTTGCTTGATTGGCACTAAGATTGGTGGCGAAGTCAAATATTGCTTTATCTGGTCGAATGCGTCTTGGTGCTCATCCTCCCATTTAAACTTTTCTCCCTGTTTCAATTTCAATAAAGGAATAAATATCTTTATTTTACCTGAAAGGTTTGAAATGAAACGTCGAAGAAATTGACTTTACCCAAGAAAGATTGGAGTTCTTTCTTATTCTTAGGAGATGCTGAGTCAAAAATAGCCATGCATTTGTTAGTGTCGATGGCTACTCCTTTTTTCTGCACTATAAATCCAAGGAAATTTCTTGCAGATACACTAAAAGCACATTTAATAGATTCATTTTCAGTCGATGGTGTCTTATTCTCTTAAAAGTGATTTCTAAATGATTTAAATGAGATCGTTTCAACCCTGACTTCACAACCATATCATCGATATAAATTTTCATGAACTTACCAATGAAATCATGAAAAATCGAGTTCATTACTCTCTAGTAAGTTTTCCCTGCATTCTTTAAGCCAAATGGCATGACTAGCCATTCACAAGTACCGATAGCTCCTAGGCAATGAAACACCGTCTTTGATACGTATTCTTGAGATATGAATATTTGATTATATCCCGAGTATCTATCCTTGAAGCTCAAAAGTTCGCTTCCTACTGCAGAGTCGATTAACATCGCGGCAATTGGCATGTGATACTCATCTTTTGGAGTAGCTTTATTCAAATCCCTAAAATCAATACTCACTCTTAACTTTCTATTTTTCTTAATTACAGGCACAATATTAAAAATCCATTTGACATACCTCGCTGTTCGAATGAATCCAGCTTTCAACAATTATTCAACTTCCTCTTTGATTTTCTTTTTCCATGATTTTAGGGGCAAAATGTCTTGGATCTTATTTGATAAGTCAAGTATTCTCAAGGATGGTAAGCTTATGCTTGACTAGCGATCTATCCAACCCATGCATCTCCTCGTATTGCCAAGCAAAACAATCTTGGTGTTCTTTTAACACCTTTATTAACTCCTTTTGAAATTGGGGGTCTAGGCATTTACTTACATAAGTAATTCAACCTTCTCTACCAATCTCAACTTCAACAAGAGGATCTTGTACTTCAACTTTTTTATTGTGCAATTTTTCTGAAAAAAAAAATTAGACTTCTCAAACCCTAAGGGGTCGAGATCATGCATACAATCTAGTGCACGTTCACCGATGTACTCTTTCTTCTCAGCCATGTAGGCTGAGAGTTGAGCTGAGAGTTGAGCCCAATGGCTCGATATATCCATTAAATAGATTTTGTGGCCAAGTTCTCCTTGGCCTTAGGGACCAACTTCATGCCGTGAGCCCCTACATAGCAACCTTTGATGAGAGTAGGGTTAAAGGTGTTTATACGAATATCTAGTGGTCGAACACTAGTATGATACTCTTTGAAGCCAATGTTAATTTGTTTGACATAGCAAGGACTGCCATCAACTTTGATCCTTCCATCCTCATCCTAAAACACCAACTTCTGATGCAGGGTCTAGGGTATTGTCCCTACTCCATGGATCGAATCTCTTCAGAATAACAAGTTAATAATTACTTTGGTAGGTACTACTATAAACATTGTTGGTCATTTGTCACTTCTTACTTTGACCCTGAGTAGGATCATTCTCAAGGCTATTGTCTATCTACCATTAAACCCAATGACAATGAAGTTTGATTCTATCAGATCTTCGACTGTCTTTTGGAACAAGGGTAGCATACTTTCAGGCAATAAATTAACCGTTGCTCCTGCATCAACCAGGATGCGAAGGTCGAAGATGACCTTTGGTAATTTCATCCGATTTCTTGAACAATCCTTCTTTAATCAATCCATTCTTGACGAACCAGCATTTGTCTCCTGGAATGAAATCATCACAATCTCCCTCGAGACAACTCCAAAGCCTTTTAGGGTTACCCTGGAAGTCGAAAGGGAGAACAGACACTGTGGCCACATATCCAAAGCCAGTTTCTCCAAACATCACATCTAGGTTATCCTCGAATCCAGAGTCGAACGTTTCTGTCAATGCTTCCTCCTCTTCCTTCCCTTTGGGAACCGGCTTGGTTAACGAGGTTTCTTTAGCTTATCTTTTGACTCTTGGCTCTTAATCATCGAGGATGCTTTATCCTCCTTCTGTTCTTGCTTTTGAGGCAACTTGCCCTCTTTGCTCAACTCTGGGTATGAACTCTTTGTGTTGACATAAGCACCCTGTGCTTGAGAGACAACTCTTGGAATGAAGGGAGCTCTATCCTGGAAGTTGCGTCAAGATCGTACTCGACCACCACCTCTTTTGTATGCCCTCATCGAGAAGCACATCTATTTTGATTTCCAGCCCAAATTTCAAAACCTCCTCTAAGAACGTTGAAATTATAATTCTTCGAGTAGTTTGGGAGCATTATTTTGTACTTATTTGTTTAATACATTAGAGAGAGGAACTCTAGTTCGATTTGATACTATTTAAAGTTTCTGATCAACTGTAATGATAGTGCGCATCTGTTGTTTGATAGCCACATTAGAATAGTCTTGACTCTTACCTCCCTGCTTTAATTGGGATTACCTCAATTTCTCTTGGTAAACCCGATCTCTACTCTTTTTATAAGAGTCAAAAGCCTTAACAGCTGATGTGTCGAATGGAGCATTGCATCGAGGGCATATGGCGACATTCCCTTCTTCTTCCCTTTACCTTAGCAAAAAATCCAACAAGTCTTTTCCCGCTTTTGGATAGATCGGTCTTTTTATTTTGAACATATAAAGTTTGAACTGATCGTCTTTTTTCATGGGCTAGACAGAGGTCACATTGATCAAGAAAGTTATATCCTCTGTTTAAGAAAATTTTGATGTGATCTAAAAAGGATCAGAATCTACTTTTATTTTAAGCTTCTCTGTAAACTTCAGTCGACCATCCTCAATAGCCTTTTGTATCAAGTCCTTGAAACATACACAATTATTAGTATAATGCCCATATGCTTGATGGAATTTACAAAACTTTTTATTTCTTATTTCAGAAACAGATTCTCTTTCCTTCAGGGAGTACCGACTGTTTGTCTTTTAATAACTTGTCGAATATTTGTACAGCTTTTGTCAAATCAAAAGAATAGATTCTTCCTCCTAACAAAGGAGTTTTATCTTTTGCTGGATTAAGAGATCGACACACATATGGAGGTCCATCTTTTAATTCTACAACAAAGGCAAATTCATTGTGGGACTCTTCCTTACTTATACAGTCGACATAATTCACTTTCTTGTTAAAGAAAGATTTTCTTTTACTTGACTCTAATTTCTCTTTTTCTTTATTTGCTATACTTTATCAGCTAACTGAGCCAAATTTTAAAATTACTGGTTTACTAACTTCTTTTGAATATTGAAATCGAGACCATTGATGGCCATCTTGACTATTTTAAGTTCGGGAATAGGAGTGAAATACTAGTTTCTCGTATTCTTAAATTGTATTAAGTGGTCGTGGATTGACTTTGTTTTTTTTTCTCTCTTCATTGTAAACAAATCGGACAATATTAGTTTCAGTTCACCTCTAAAGAACTGATCATGAAAACTTCTTTCTCCCGTAATGTCATCGACTCGTCAAGCGACTTGTTCTATTCTAGCATTGTTATTCTCTATCATAGGATTCAATACTGTAGTCATCTCCTGAGTAAGCATATTGACTAAATCGTGATGACTATCCTCGATTTGCTGTCTAAACACGGTCAAGGATTCGGTCGTGTTAAGAGATATCGTTCTGACAAGATTTTGTCTCGATATTTCTAGAAAAATTGAGGTACATATTCCACTTACTGGCAACCTTGTTGTCCCTACGTCTTGTATTGAAAAGACATTTGACATTATTAAGATAGGTTGTGACATAGGAACTAACCCCAAATATGGAGTGTTATTCACCACATTAGGGTTATAATTAGTTGGTATACTCACCTGGGTAACCTAGAAGAGGTACAGGATTGTACAAGAGATTGTTCCTTGTAGTGGCTGCGCCTCCTATATATCCCATATTGGAATTTTCTAATGGTGGGGAATAATGAGGCCACGTGATGGGTACAGTCGATGGATTTTCTTCTGTGATAACAGGGTTGATCCTTCAACCTGAAGTGCCTGCTGGCGGAGCAGCCTCTGTCTTGGGGCCTCTCGTAGGCTCTCTAGTATCCTTATTCGACGTATCAGTCAAAGTTGAGGCTCTATTAGACATTATTAATTTGTCATTGCGTAATCGCATATACAACTTGATTCGTTAGTTTAACCCAAAGTCCCACTGGGTGTGCAAATTTATTTCACTTGATTTTTGGTAACCTCGACAAGGTGTCAAATCAAATTTGTATTAAGATCTCAATTCGGGAAGCAGATACGACTCTTCTGAAAAAGAGTGAGCTCGATCCAAAAATTATTAAGCATAGGTATCGAAACTGTGTATGTTGAAATATTTGTGATAAATTGTAAAAATAAAAAATAAATAAAGCGAAGTAACAACTTGAAAATAAAATGCTTGAAAGAAGAGAATCAAAATAAACATCGTTAAAGAAAATAACAAGAAGGAAAAGAAATGAAATAAATAAGAACGGCAACTGAAATAACAAATAAGTTGAAGTTTAAAATAAGTAAACGAAATAAATTAAAATATCTGTAAAGGAATGAAAAACGATAATATGAAATAAAAGAGAAAATTAAAATAATGAAAATAAAATGAATAAAAAAAAGTTGACTCCAGACACTCACATACACTTACACTCCAAAGATCTTCTAGGCGTCAGCGTGACTTTGGATTTTGTAGAGTTTTGTGTGATGTTGTAGTATTCAAATTGAAGTCCCCTTTTCATTTCTGCCTTTCTTCTATTTATAGATCACAAGAATAGATTTGTAGAGTGCTTTTCTCTTCCCATGATCTAGCTTCCTACTATTTCTCATGCCACGACACTGCCTTGACCTTGAAGAATCTTGACTCCCAAGTTTAACGTTCCACGTCTTCTCTTACCTTGGTCTTCAAGCCCCACATTCTATAAAATGCTCCTGGACGAGGTCTTCGTGTAATTATCTCATTTCGATTTTTAGAAGTCACCGACTCGACTCTTTCTAGGATAAGTCAAATCCTTGTATGCTAACGCTCTAATAAAAAAATCTATGTTATGATACTTCGACTTACATTTTTGTGGAACAACCCACATATCATGAAATAATTTATATATTATCGACTCACTTTTATGTCAAACGATCGTAATCGAATTATCTGTGTAGAATTTGTGCTAACACTTACAAAATTAATATTGACTCCTTACCGACACTTATACTCCAATTCTCCTCTTTCACGGAACTTGCATTCACCACCAACAATAACATTCCGAGCACTCCATTTCATATGTGCTGGTGACGAATTGGGCTCCAATTGGCATCAAGCATCTTATACTAGTTGGCCACTTTTGCGTATGCAGGTTACAAATTGGCCATTTCGCCGTATGCTTTGCAACCCATTTTGCCAGCGCTCTTTGCAAATTGGGCATGTGCAAATTTGTAACCCTTTTGCCCAAAAGGTTTTTTCTTTTTTTTTTAAAAAACAAATTTTAAAAAAAAAAAAAAAACAAAAACAGACACCCTAATTGAAATCTATTGCCATCATGATCAAAAAGAAAAATTTCTATTTCATTCAACTCTGGTGTCCTAGTACTTAGGTTTTAGTTGAAGTGACACTTCTAAGTTCAATCTTTGTCCCTTAGGTTTGAGAATCTTCATTGTGGCCGTTATCCATTTGTTTTTAATTTTATACTCTTTTAATTATGATTTTTGAGAATTAGACTGAATCAGCCAGTTCAATTAGATTAAATTGAGATTCGGTTACTAAATTACTTTAATTCAAATAAAAAATCAATAAAAAAACTAATTAATCTGTCAAATTAGTGTAATTTTTTAGCCGTTAATTTTATATACAAAATATATAATTTTTTAAAATAAATAATATTTTTGTATTTTATTAGTTTAAACGGTTAAAACCTAAATTAATTTGATAAGTCAACTGGTTATTTGACTGATTTTTTAATCGATTTACTGCCGATTAATTTTTACTATAAACTGGATCAATTTAGGAGTCGTTTCTCAATTAATACGATCGAATTGGCTAGTTGGATTCAATTCTCATAACAATATTCAGAACTTTGCATTCAACCCATTAGAACCACCAATTATAAACATCCAAGGGGGACTCGATTTCAATCTTAAATTACACTATAGTCCCTAAATTTATTTCTTATCCAACAACTGCCCCAACTAAATGCACTAATTATTTCAGAAATATTACACTAGCTAGGTGAGAGATGCAGTGTCCCCCCAAAACTCCCAGCACTTATCTTGAAGTCCTTAACAGACAGTCTTCATGCATCATGAATAAAAATAAAATAATAAATAAATAAAAATAATTTGTATTCGATTTTCTTTTTATTTATCTATCTATATATCTATATCTGTATTTTAATATGACACTGAGCAATATAATGAGAACGTACGTGTCGATCCAAGTAATTAACAACCAACACCGAATGCTATCTTTCACCGCTCAAATATTATAGCTTCCAAAACAATCCTGAGGTTCTCAAAATACATACCCCGATGTTGTTACGCTTGTTATCGAACCCGGAGAAGCAAGCAAACTCCATTCTCTTCTTCCGTGAGTATGGAACCTGAGAGAGACGATTAAAAACCACATATCCTTATCCATCAATTTGCGTTGGTACTTTCACTGATTATTCTGAACGTGCCCAAGTACATATATCTTATCTTCTACCTTTTTCCTTTTCTCTCTCTTTCTTTCTTTAAAGTAGGGGTGGCAAAGCGGGCCGGTCCGTCCCAACCCGCTCTGTTCTGTCTAGGTCCGTCCCACAAATGGGACGGAGCAGCCTGTCCCGCCAACTAAAATGGGTTCAAAATGCTAGTCTATTCCGCTTTATGGTGGATTGGCAGGTTGGCGGGCTAGCTCGCTTGACTCTTTTTTTTTTTTAAAATAAAATTTATTAAAATTAACCAAAAAATAATAAATTTATTTGTACAACGAAGACAAATAAAATTTAGGGATAAGTATTGTTTTGGTTCCTAACGTTGAGGGTCAGAATCGAAATCGTCTTCAATGTAATTTTTTATTTAGAATCATTCTTAACATTTTATTTCGTATTAAAATTGTCATTTTTAATAAAATTTTTAATTTTATTACAAAAATATCCCTATTCTAATAAATAAAAAAAATAAAATAAAAAAAAGGGGGAGAAAGGAAAAGGGAAGAGCCACCGTCACCGTCAGGAAATCCAGCGCCAATCCATTACCCCATTTCTTCCTTAACCGTTGGCACCCCACCTTCGAGTCCCACCTCCTGAACGCTCCCACCAGATCGGTGAATGGCTCCGATGTGGCGGCGGCGGGAGTGAATTGAGCGCTTCTACTGGTGGTGGTGGTGATGAAGGAGAGGGAGGAGGGGAAGTGGAAGAAGTCGGAGAAGAAGAGGAAGAAAATGAAGACGAGCATGATGGAGATGGTTATGGTTATGGTGATGTTGATGGGTTTGGGTGGCACCAGCAGCATGGTGTTACGTCTATGTGTCGTCATCGGGCCTTGGAGGGAGACCACGCCGCTGAGCCGTGGACGCCGATTCGCCCACAAGCTGCCGTCAGGGAAGCAGAACAGCGAAGAGAGGAGATGCGCGAGGAAGGAGAAAGAACGAAGCGCCAGTGGGTCTGCTTTGGCTTTTGCATCTGCTTCTTCTTCTGCATCTGCTTGCGATTCTGTTTCTGCATCTGCATCTGCTTCTTCTTCTGCTTCGCCTTCTGCATCTGCTTCTTCTTCTGCATCTGTTTCTGATTCTGCTGTTGAATTTGCTGTTTTTGTTGTTTCTGCATCTGTTTTTGCTGTTTTTGCTATTGCATCTGAATTTTGCTTCTTCTTCTGCATCTGTTGAATTTTGCTGTTGAATTTGCTTCTTTTTCTGCATTTCTATTTTTTATTTTGCTAATGAATTTGATGTTGTTGTTTCTGAATTTATATGTGTTATTGTTAGTGTTCTTTAAGCTGATTATTAGTATTTGATAGAAGTAAGAAAGGTGCTGGTGGTGAAGTAAGGAAGGTAATGGTGGCGGTAAATGTGTTCGTGGTGGTGGAGGATATTTTTGTCCATAAAAATTAAAAAGGACGATTTTAATACGAAATAAAACGTTAAGGATGATTCTAAATAAAAAATTATATTAGGACGATTTCGATTCTAACCCTCAACGTTAGGGATCAAAACAATACTTATCCCTAAAATTTATTACTATATACTATAAATTTTTTTAAAAAATCTAATGGAGACATTTAATTGTCTCGCACCATTGCAAGTGCATCCGCCCTTATTCGAAGTCACCAGTAACAATGCATGCATTCCACAACCATATTACAATTCTTCTCCTCATATAGTAGCAATAGCTTTCTACATCTTACAGACAAAAAAAAAAGGAAGATTTTTGTGAGAGCAGAAGAAAAGAAAAAATATGTTTATAATCAAGGTTGTGAAGATTGAATTGGTCATTAAATTATTCTAACTATTAATATAG
>NC_029792.2:24404566-24407554 GCF_000816755.2 Arachis ipaensis
ATGCTAACGAGGGAGTGATGGGAAAAAGGAGTGAGCAGACGAAGTGATGGTGAGAAAAGCATGACGCGACGACGAGTAGCAGCAAAATGAGCAGAGGAAGACGGCGACGAGGACTCAAAGAGGCGAGATGGACTAGAATAATGCCAACAAGGGCTTGATGGGAAGTGACTTCTCCCTCAAATTTGCCGAAGAGTGAGTGAGGCGGTGAGAGTGACTTCTCGCTGGTGTGTTCTCTTTCTCTGGCCTACTTCCTCTCACACTCTCTAAAGAAAGGTTCAGTTGCGGCGAGCCCTAGAACACATATTTGCTCACCTGAACACAGGTTTAGTCTCTAATATTTTATTTCAAATAATTATAAATTAACTATTTTTTTAACTGTGATTTGTTAGTATATGGATATTATGAATCATCATTGTGTTTTTTAGGGTTTCTTTGATTTTCTTTCAGATAAATAAGAATTTATTGTTTTTTGAATTGTGATCTATTAGACTTTGTTATTTTATTAGTTCATTGTATATGCCTAATTTGGTACTTGGATATTAAGATTATAGTATTTCTGATCATAAGTTTTAATTTCAGGAAGAATTCCAACTTGCACTCTTCAAGAATAAAAACAAGAGAAATCTATTTGCAGATGAGGTTTGTAACGTTGATCTAATCATCTATCTATGGTTTGAATGTGTTTAATGTTAGCTTTGTTTCATGTTTAAATCTCCTGCTAATGCATGGTCACTTTTTTTCTCCTTTGTAGATTTTTTATTTATTTGATCTTAAGAAAAATGGTGGCATTTAGTTTGGAGATTTTTGACAGTTGGGTGAAATACATTTCACCCAGATGCATCCATGGAAGACAAGATAAAATGTAAAATAGAACCTTACATAATAATGATTCATGTTCAAACCTTATACCTTCTTTTTTTCCCCTTAAGAATCATATGCATGATTTATTTACTGGACTGGATAAATATATATTATCTTATCCGGTTTTACGTGGTCAAATTGGCTAAGCAAATGGATGCTTGTTTTGATAGAATTCGATTTACAGTATGTCTCTGCTAAGACAGTTAAAGGTTAGGTCATTCCAGATTTTTTGGTTGATTGACCAGATAATTTTAATGACCAGAGGATAAATGTTGTCGAAGTTGAACCTTGGAAATTATATTTTGATGGATCAAAGCATAAAGATGGTGCTGGTGTTGGAATTTTGATTATGTCCCCAAAAAGGGTCCCATCGAAATTCTTAGTTGAATTAAAATATCCATGCTCTAATAATGTAGCCGAGTATGAGGCCTTGATATTGGGTTTGGAGATATTGATTAGCAAAGGAGCACAAGATATTCAGATTTTTGGATATTTTCAGTTAGTTTTAAAACAGTTATCGAAAGAAAATAAGTGTACAAGTGAGGTGCTGCAAAAGTATTTGTCAATAGCATGGGAATTGTTAGTGTCGTTTCGAAATGTATCATTAGTGCACATCCCAAGGGTTCGAAATGAAGTAGAAAATAAGTTAGCTCAGACTTCTTCAAGATACAAAATTTTTTCTAGAACCTTGGAAGAGTTAGCAAAGGTGCAACAAATTCTTGTGCCTATCAAAGAGCGAGAAACTTTGGTGATTAATGGGTGGGATGATGATGATTAGAGGAAATCAATTGTTGAGTATTTAAAAAATTCTAATATTCAAGTTGATCGAAAAACAAGATTAAAGGCAATGAACTTTGTAGTAGTGGTCGATTAATTATATAAAAAAGGTGTCAAAGGAAGCCTCATGAGATGTTTAAGCAAATCTGAAGCAGCAATTGCTCTTGGTGAAGTTCATGAAGGTATTTGTGGAGCACATCAAGAAGGAGAAAGAATGAAATGAGCATTACAGCGTGATCGAGTGCTTTGGTCGACTATGATTAAAGATTATTGCATTGAGTATGCAAAAGCATGTCAAGAATGTCAGGAGCATGGTGTAATACAATAAATACCTGCTTCCGAATTGCACTCAATCATTAAACCCTGGCCGTTTAGAGGTTAGGATTTAGACTTGATTGGTATGATTAATCCTCCGTCATCGAAAAATCATAAGTTTATCTCAGTAGCAATTGATTATTTTACTAAGTGGGTAGAAGTTGTTCCTTTAGTAGAAGTCGGTCAAAATGAGATTATTGATTTCATTGAGGAAAATATAATTTATCATTTTGGAATTCTTCAAACTTTAAGTACCAATCAAGGTATCATTTTTACTGGCCAACGTATTAAAAATTTTGCAGCATCGAGGAATACAAAAGTCATAACTTCAACTCCATATTATGCACAAGCAATGAAGCAAATGGTCAAGTTAAAGTTACAAATAAAATTTTGATTAATTTAATCAAAAAACAAATTGGTAAGAAACCACGTACTTAGCATAAGACGTTAAGTCAAGCTTTATGGACTTATCGAAATTCACCAAGAGGTTCGATGAATACGTCTCCTTATAAATTAGCCTATGATTACAATGCTATGTTGCCTTTAGAAATTAATCTTAACACCATGCGAGTGATGAGACAAGATGATTTTCCAATCGAATACTATCGGGATGCTATGTTCGATGAACTAAATGATTTGGATAGTGACCGTATCCTAGCATTCGATAATCTTATCCATCAAAAAGAGAGTATAGCTCGTGTTTATAATCGACGGGTAAAGGAGAAAGTTTTTTTTTATATATTGGTGAATTAGTTTTAAAATTTATCTTGCCATTAGAAATACATCAAGGGTTTACGAAAAATGGTCCCATAATTGAGAAGGGCCTTATTAGGTAATCAAGTTGTATTCAGAAAATGCTTATAAAATCAAACATGTTGATACTGGTGTCGAAGTTAAATCGATCAATGAAAAATATTTAAAGTAGTATCGATGTTTGGAAGATAATATTTGAAATAAAAGAAAAAATGTCGATAGCATGAAGACAACAAAAGTGTATGTTAAAATAAACACAAAGAAATTTAACATGTTGGGTTT
>NC_029792.2:24407618-24426808 GCF_000816755.2 Arachis ipaensis
TAGACAATAATTTCTTCAGGTTCTTCAAGTTGCTTCTTGTATTTCCTCTTGATTTTACAACTTGTCATATTTCCTCTTGATTTTAGCTCAAGTGCTTTCCATTTCACACAGTTCTCGGTTAAGGTCTTTTTTCCTCTTATCAGCTTTGAGGAAAGGACCTCGTAGTAGAGCTTCATCTGTGCGAACTTGAGCAAGTTCTTTTTCAAGTTCTTCTCTAGGTCGAACTAGTAGTTCGAGAGTGTTGGCTGCATGAGCAATATTTGTTTCATATTTTTTGCAAGTCTTTTGTGATGATATATATGAAGCTTCAAGTTGTGCAGATTCTGTCTCGATCTCTGTCATGTCTTTCTTAAAGTCAGTAAACTTGCTGTGAGAGATGAGTAAATTGTTAATAATTTTCTCGAATTTCTTCACTTGTTTGAAGAAGTTGATAGGTACTTGATACTCAAGGGTGGAGCTCAGAATGTCAGAGAGCAAATTATTTAGATCATCCTGATTTAGCCATTCATCAACACTGAGCTTCGATAGATGAAGAAGCTTCTTTACACTTTCAAGAGTCTGAGGAGTTCATTCTTTTGGGAATTGAAATTCTTGTGATTTGTTGATAGAGAAGATTGAGGATCCACTTCTGTTTTGTGGGACAAATTAGAGATAGCAGAAAGGAGTTCTTTTAAATAAGCTTCTTGTGGGCTAGGAGCTTTGTCTGGTGCATATTGTTTGCATTCTTGGTGCAGGTCGACGACACTAAAATTGAATCCATCGACAAGATTCGATGTCTTGTTAGCCTGTGTGTCAATATGGGGGTAGGATTAGTGCCCTCTTTTTATCTTTTCGTTGGACTAGTTTCCATGGAAGGAGAAGAAGGGGTTGTAAGATCGATATGGATCCTTTCAGGAGAAGCTTCTTTTTTGATGGTTTGAGTTTTCAGAGAGTTTCCTTGTTCTTGTTGGTTTTCAAAATCAACTCCCTTGACAGGTTGATTGACTTCTTTTTCATCATGCAAATAATGCGACAAGACATGTTTACTCGATGAGGAGGAAGGTGACGGTTCTTTGTTCTTGTTGTCAGGATATTTGGTTTTGGTTGTCATTTTGTTTGAAACTAAAGGTGGTTCTTTAATGAATTTTTCAACTTGTAGGGTTAGATCATAAGTGTCGAAAGTTGTAACACCCTCACTATCAGTAGTCACGCTTTCGGCTGCGCCACTCTGATAGCAAGAAGTATTACGACTACTTTACATACTAAATAATAAAATAGGAGCCTGTGACTCGACACTATATCGCTGATTTCTTTGAAAACTAGAAATAAATATTTTATCTTAAGAAAAATACAAGCAGACATAGATTCATATACAAGACTCCTTACATAATAACTCAATATATTATACATATAAAACATACAATTCCTATCCCTCTTACAAACTTGTAATAACAAAGACGAGGGAAGAAAATAATCTAATGAATACAACAACATATAATCCAAACGCAGTGTAACTCTTCATAACGCTTCTTCCGGTTCCTGAAAAGGTAAAGCTGTAGGGGGTGAGAACCTAACCACACGGTCTCACCACTGAGTTTCAAAGTTGTCATAAGAAGATATTTAATAAGAAAACTGTTTTCAAGCTCAGTGATTATCATTTCCTTATGAATTTTGTTTTTAAAACCAATAGGTAATCATTCAAAACCTTTTCGAAGAAACAATGTTTAATCTTTCAGAAATTCGAAACCTTTCTTTTTTTATAAGAAAATCTCAATCAGAAACCAATCACGCAATCAAACAACACAATCATTAATCTAGCACCAAAGTTCATTCTCAAATGTAGCACGCCAGGACAAACACAGGCAAGACAGACAAGGAAAGCACAAGTAGGTAGCAATTACAGCAAATAGTTCAAGTAGCAGTTAAGAACAGTTTAGCAATTAGGCAAACCAAAACAAGTTCAAACCCAAGCAAAGCATACAAATGCATATGATGCATGCCTGTCCTATGGCTGATGAGGCTCATCTGTCGGTTATCCAGCCAATCCGACAAGTCTGAATTGTCCTTAGACTGTCCCCCGACGTGCATCCCCAAGAGTCTATGCATAGCTTTTTCTCAAATAATCAATATTGCTCAATGGGGGTAACATTCCCGGGAATTTATATAGTGCCCGGTCACACTTACGTCGTAGAGTCAACAAAGTATCGAGTTCTCAACCTGGTACACGTGGTGGCAAGCCACGACACTTAATCCAGGGAACCTCTTATCTCAGATATTTCAAATTCATAAGCCAAAAGAATAATTCAAATATCATATCTCAACATTCTTAACATCATAATCATTCATTAATCCAAATCTCATTTCCAAATTCATTCAAAAGCCATATTTCAAAGAAATCCTCATCATCTTTTTTTCCATTCTGTTCACTAACAATTCTCAATCCAAAACATAACTTTTCCTTTGATAAATGAAGTAATCTTAAATCATATAACGCTTAAAATTAAACCTTTTAAAATAACTACTTCAAATGAAACTCCTAATTTTATAAAATTTCGGCAGCATCTCCTCTAAAACTCGGATTCTGCCACCCTTTTCTAGTCCCATCCAAACATTTCTCAAACCTTTTCTCAACCATTTCCAAATATCATTCATTTTTCCAGAGTTGAACCAGCTCCAATATCAATTTATTTTCAAATCAAACCAATTTCAACAATAAAACTCTTTTTAAAATCAAATCAGCTCAAATATTAAATCATTTATAAAATCAGACCAACCCAAAATCAAACCGCTCCCAGAATCAATTTATTTTCATATCTCAAATTATTTCCTAAAATCGATTCATTTATATTACCAAGTAAACTTTAAAACCGAGAAGATCCACCTTTCATAATAATCGAGTAAATAACATTTCAAACCGGTTTTTACCAACAACCATAGACCACTTACGCAATCAATCACCCAATAATCCAATCCAACAAACCATCATATCCACAAGACAAATGTAACCACAGAAGTTTATCCTTTTGCGTCAATATCTATTTATTACAATTCTGTAATGTAAAATAGATTTTAAGAAAAACTCCTACCTCGTTCGTGATTCAACTACGCGACAAACCGCATTTCTATTCTTATCCCACAGCAACAACATTAATACCGACCGTCCCCGCAAGCAGCCACAGCCTCTAAACACAGCCTTAGCTCGATCCTAAAATATTAATGTCACGTAAAACTCAATAATCTATAACATAACAGCAACTAAAAGAGTTTGGAACAAGGAACAACTTACTGGGCTTACGAATAATCAAGAAAATGGAGCAACAATAGTTCCAGTGACGACGCAGCACCTTGATGCTGTATGCAGCAGCCATAGAACTCAGCAATCAAGACCCGTAACTCAATCCTATGACACCAAGACCTCAGATCCTCAAACAATTTAAAATAGAAATACCAATTTAAAGGTTTTGGAACGCATGGCTTACCCAAACAAGGACGAATGGCTGAACTGAAATAACGGTAACTCCGATGGTGGTTCCGATGATCACCCACGCCAAACCCGGTGACCAGAACGGTGGCAACGATGGTGCAGCAGTTCAGAACAACAAGCAGCGGAGGCGGGTGACTGAAATAAGCATGCAGTGATGATAAAGGTTCCCGGAATCCAAAAGAACAAAAACCAAACTTTAAAACCCTTACCGACAGTGCGTTCTCCGGCGGTGGCAGCAGGATTTCGAGCGGCAGAAGCGGCGGTGGCTGGCACGGGTCTCTCTTTTCTCTCATCTGCTCCCGAGCTTGCTCTCTCTCGCTCTCTCTGGCTCCTCTATAAGTGGCGGCAACCGAATCCATGACGAGGACGACGACGACGCGGGTACAGTAGCGGCGGCGACGGCTTCACGGTGAGGGCGATGCTGGCGACACGAAAAGGGTTCCGACACGGTGGTTGGACCTCAGCTCGGCTTCAGATCCCGCTCTCTCTCCGTCGCGCGTCTCTCCTCCCTGCGTGGTCTCCTCAGCGCTAGCGCCAATGGCGACGTGACGCGACGGCGGTCCTGAGCTGTGTGGCGGCTCCCTCGCGGTACTCTCCTTCTCTCTCAGATCTCCTCTCTCTTCTGTCAGCAGCGGCGGCGACGGTGGCAGTGACACCCACCGCGCCGCCTCCCTCTTCTTCCTCCCCTTTCCTTCTTTCTTTTCTTCGTTCTTCTGCTTTTGCTTTTTTCTTTCTTTCTTTCTTTCTTTTGATATGTTTACTGAAGGAAAGAAAACAGGTGTGGCGGCTAGGGTTAATTTAGGGGGTTAGGGTTAATTTAGTTAAAGTTAGGGTTTGGATTTAATTTAGGAAAATTTGCCTTTAATAATTTTAATCAAATTAGGATTTTTTTTATTAATTTCAAATCTAATTTAATCATTAAAATTACTTTAGAAATATTATTTAATTATCAATTTACTAATTAGCATTTAATTAGGTATTTTAATTTAAGATTAGAAATAATATAATTAATTTTCTCTGTCTATAAAAATTACGGTATTAAATTTTAAAATTTCAATTATTTAACTAAATCGTATGAAATTCTTATTCTTTTTTAACTGTTAAGTTGTATAATTTAAATATATAAAATTATTCAATAATTATAAGATTAAGTAAAATTTTTAATTTAATTGTCAAAACTTGATTTAATTACTTCTAATAAAATAATTTCTGAAATAAAATCTTTAATGAATAAATAAATTGAAATTAACTCATAATAATATTTTTTTGAAAATTATGGGTCTTACAAAAGTAGTATTGATATATGATAATATGTTATTGTGAAACAAAATAGTTAAAGATTATCGAAATACCTCAACATCTCGAGACGGTGAACTCGAAGAGTGTGTAGAACTTGTGGCAGAACTTGTGGCAACCTTATTAGAGTTTGAAGTGTTTGAAGCAGCAGTAGAAGAGTCATTAGAATTATTGAAATTTTTTTTCCATGGGTAAGCTAGTTGGCTTACTAGTGGTCTCTTGAATGGGAGAGTCCTCCTAGATTGGAATTTTATTGAAAGAAATATATGATTAATTAACAGGTGTAATATGAAATTTATATAAGAAGACATGATAGAGGTTTTTCGAGTTACCTTGCTGGATTGGTTGACTTTTGGTAAAGTTTTTTGTGTCTTTCTATTTTTTTGATGTTGTGATGGTTCAACTTTTATTTTTGAAGTTTTGGAGGTTTGCATTTCAGGAACGTCTGAAAAACATTTAATGAGTCCCTGAAAAATATTTTCTAATAGTTGATCATAATGAGAATAGTAATTGCTCCACCACTCAACAAATGATTTAGTAACATAATTGTTGCAAACAAAGGAAAGGGGGAACTAAGATTTTTGACATTATTCATTGTGCTCAAGGCATTTGCCGATTTCTCTCCTATTGTTGAAATTGATTTGGCAGAAAGGAGGATTTTTGCTTGGAAATGGTGCAAGAATAGCCTGAGAAAAATCCATTTGTCTTGCAATATAATGGAGAACATGGAGAATAACTTGAAATTGGTCCCTTTTATATTGAGGTATATCTGTTGGTATCACTTGAACTATGAGAAAGTTAGACCACATTTCGTCATTCAGATGTTGAGCATCTTCATCATTATTTTTTCGAACCATTGGGGGTCGAAACCAAATTGATCCACATTTACGATCAACAAATGGAGCAAAGTTTAAGTCCTAATTCTCAAAATGTTTGCTTGAGTGAAGCGTTGAGAAAACTTCCCAGAAAAGTTTAGTGGTGGAGTATGAATGGATGAAATTTGGCTGTAAAGTAACCAATCGAAGGCCTCCAGGTGTTTGGTTTCCTTTGCCTTCATGTGTTTCTCAAAAACTGCATTAAGCCAAAGCTGCAATAACCAAAGTGGTTCTCCAGAGCTAACTGAGGATTTGGTATAGAGACTATCGACCATTGACCTAACTCATTATATAAGTTTTCCAAAAGAAGCATGGTCAGATTGAGTTTTTATTTTTCATGGATGAGAGCAGCAAGGGGATATATAATTTCTGCATTGAGACACTTTTGGAACAAAAAACTATGGCATTAAGCCACTAGTAAAAAAAGGCCACATGTTCATCATCTGTAATTAGTGTATCTTGTTTTTCGATATTTTGTTTGATAAATTCTCCGTATGAGCTTTTTTCGACAATATTGTATTTATATTTAGGCTTCATGTCGAAAGTAATTATAGACCCATTTGATGGAAGTCCTGTGATAGTTGCTGTATCGAAAAGTGTAGGATCAACCATACCATATGGTAATTGGAAGTTGTTGGTAGTTTTGTTCCAAACGTACAAAACAGCTCCAATCATCTAATGATGTGTTGATGGTTGGCATTGTGAAAGTCTAAAAAGACCGTAGATTCCTTGAAACTTCCATCATCTGTCTTAAAAGGTTCTAATCTTTTAAACCAAGCAAGAAAATTCGCATTCTTGAAAGAAATTTTGGGATTATTATGAAATGGACAAGTATGTTCAATAAAAGGGGCTACAAAAAGGTTTTATTTGATCAATAAATCTTGATTTTTGCTACTAAAAAAATAGTGAAACACTTTTTTTGTTCTAAAGACCTCAAAGGGCTGAGGACACAATGGAGTTCATTCTCGACAGAAAAGAAAATAAAGTCTTTTTGTCATTGGTGATATCTTCTGGATCCTCGATAACAGTATCTGCATCAGTCGAAAGGACTTTTAAACTTGATTGTTTAAAATATTTGGTGGTCTCTTGTTCTTTTTTGTGTTATAAGTTTTTTTTTTTGCTTTCACTGAGGATGCTACTATAAAAGTTGAGACGTCCATTCCTGTACAATGTGTATAGATACAGACTCAATTACCAGTTTCTTGAATTTGATTGGAATAAAAAAGAGAAAATTACTTGACAGTGTGAAACCTGAAACGATAGATTTGTTTGAATAAAGAGATTGTGAAGGTGGTAGAAATGTTAAATAGTGATGTAGAAGTAAAATGAAGCTAGGCATAACAGGGAAATGTAGAAGAGTGGAAAAGTTTGAAGTTTGGAAGTTCTTTGCAGTAATGGTGATGAATGGAAAAGGTAAAAAAGAAAAAAACCGTGAAAGGTGAATGGTTTTAGAAGTTTTTTAAATTTTGAAAGAGAAGTCTTCATTAAATTTGGGAAAGTGAAGTGTAGAGGAAAGGGAGTGAAAAGTAATTAATTAGTGGCATACGTGATGTGCGTAATTAATGGAGTCGTGCTGACAGAGGCGATTATTAAACATATATCTATACTTTTTATTTTATTTTGTTTATTCAAAATATAAGACAAATTTTATTTAGGATTAATTATTTCATCTTTTGGAAAGAAGAATCCGATGATAATAATAATCCTAGGGCACTACACCATATCCGGCAAATAGCAGTGGTTATGTACATGATTAGCAGTAGTTTTTAACCGCTGCCAAACGGATAGCAGTGGTTGATATATCCGCTAAAAGATAGCGTGCAGCTAAACCGTTTGCAGCGGTATGATTTTGCAGCGGTTATTTTCACTACAAAATCGTAAGAATATGACTGCTTGGAGATGGCAGCGGTTGTTAGCCGCTGCAAAATGCTATCCGTTGAATTATTCTATTAAGATATAGCAGCGGATTTAAAACTGCTGCCAAATGTTGAGTTACAATTTTTTTTAAAAAAGCCCGAATTTACACTAAAATATGCCAATTCTTTGAAGTATTATCAAAATTTATAGTCATCAATTACACATACCATAATCATCATCATATGATTTAATTTCTAGCATTATTAAACATAAATCCACCGATTAAGCTTTCATATAACAAACGCAAATGTTTTCAGAAGAAAAGGAGAACACAATTGTTTTCAAATAACCATAAAAGGCTAGTGGCAAAAGACAGCAACATAAACATTAACACTATACAAAAAAAATTGACTAAAAGCATATAAAGGTGCCATATAAACAAGAAGAAATACTTAAAAAAATAAATGGAAAAGCAACTTGAAGAACTAAAAAAGATTTAGTAAGTGATGTTACTTTCAAGCATGGCTATCCCGCACTGAACATCTTCTTTTTGCCTTGAATGAACAAGAGCCCACGACAACCTCATTATGCTTTCATTCTTCCTCTCCTCATTGTCCCTGTTGTTAGCCTCCGCAACTTATCGCTTGCATCCCTCCAAAACAATCAATATAGTTTTAGACTGAAAGTAATTAAAAGCAAATAGCAGCAAAGAGACCACATTCGCTGCGTGCGGGTACATTACATCAAACAAAAATAACCTCCTCAAGTTAACAAACAAGGAACATTGAAAACAAAAAAAAATTAAAAGTAAAAATGAAAAAGCATGAATATTGAGTTAAATAAATAAACAAAAATCAGTTTAAAAAAGCATGCATATTCAGTTAAATAAATAGAGAAAAATACCTGGAAGCTCGACCAAATGTCAACGTTGATGGAGGGGAGACAGAGCCACCGAGTGACCAAGGCAAGTAGTAGTATTGGAGCACCTTCAGATTGAGAAACGAACAGAGCTTGCGACAGCTTGAGTGCGCGAGGGAAGCTTCACAGTGACCACAATGGCTGCTTAATGGAAGGGAAGGAGGGTTGCGACGGAGGGAAAGGGAGCGACTTGAGGACCAATGGCGGCGGCACGCGCATATGGCTGGCCGTAGGTGAAGGGCGACGGGCTAGAGGAGATTCGGCGGAGACCTTCGCGTGAGGGCAGCGCTCTGAACTTTAGAAGTTGGATCTCTTCATTTCTCTTGGAGTGGGCTCTAATTAGGATAAAATGTTGGCTGAAACGGCAACATTGTGATGTTGCTTCAAAAAGCCGGTCAGGTCACGGTTCAGTTCGTTCGAACCGGATCTCGGCCGGTTCATCGGTTTAATTTTGGTTTTTAAAATACCAAATTTTTGCTTAATCAACCGAGTACGTTTAAGAAAACAATAAAAAAGAAAATAAGTCTGTTTGAATATGCCGAAAGTAATTTTTGGTTTATTAGCTAATGTTTATAAATATGTTATACTAAAAATTTTAATGATGGTTTAAATATATATTTTTTCTATTAATCATGTTCTATATAAGGAAAAATAATAAATTGGTTTTGTGTACCTTTTATATTGTTGATCTCTTTTTTCTATTTTTAAGTGTGTTGTACATGAAATATGTTATTTAAGATAAACTATTCCTTAATTATTGGTTTAGAATATAATCATCTTATATTATTTTTTATGATAAAATTTTTTAGAAATTTTCGGATGAAGAGAATAATTTTTTGGACGTAATTTTTTGGTTACTAACTCTTTTACTTTTATTTGATACACATTTCAGACTATTCTTTTTGGCATCTTTGACCTACAAACATAAAGTGCATAATGAATTATGTGTACATGTTGTATTATTTGGAGTATCTTGGATTTATTAGTTCTTTTATTGGTTTGTCATAATAATATTTTCAATGTGTGTCTTGATTATTTATTTTTAAGAAATGGTCATTTATTAATGAATATCGTTATTATTTGACATATTAAATTAATATTTAGCTTATTCATTTTCTAATTATAAATATTAATCCTAGATTATAAAAATTGTAAGACTTAATTAAAATAGTTTGACTCATTTTTTATAGCTTTGATGTGTTCCTCCACTGAGTACTAATTAGTAGTCACTCTATAGATGATTTGTAATTTATACCAGAAAAAATTTCTGGTGAATTACATCATTTTAAAGATTTTTTTTATTATACATATTATTAAAGAATTTATTATTATAGAAGTTACTTCATATTTTTAATCTCTTTTTATGTTCTCTTTAATCAGTCATTACCATATACATGAACGGATCCAGAAATTTTAATAATGTAATATTTTTTTATTCTTAAAATACATATCTCATATATAAGTATAGTTTCTTGAAATTCGAGGGGGGCCGAGGCCACTACTCGCCCCCCCTCCTAAGAAAGTTAGAAAAAAATAGCTCTAGAAAATACAAAAAAATAAAAACTAATGCTAAAATTTTTTACTAACATACCTAAAATAAAACATAAAAATAAACCTTGAATACAAATGAGAGTAGCGAAATTTTGAATTCCCTCTCATAAAAAGGTTTATAGGAGGAGTGTTTTACGTACAAAAAATTTTCGTATGGTACTCCATGAATGAACTTATATGAATGACTATTATATGTAAAAATGAATCTTGTTATTTTTTGCCAAAAAGTAATTGGCGTAAATTCTATTGTCGTATTATAACTGTAATTATGTGGTGTATTTTTTGTTTTGTATTAGTTTTATATTCTACCTGTACTGCACATTTTAGTATAAATTTTAATGTTCGTAGTTGTACACGTATTTTACCATACATGTTATGTTTTTTGAACGGTATTTCTTATATCATGCGGAATGAATACAGTAAGATAGTTAACATTATTTTAGTGATGAAAAAGTTGTATCACATTAATTATTAAACCATATATTTGGTGTATAATAGATATGGACAAAACCTGGATTCTTAAGTCACGAGATAACATAGAATATAGACGAGGACTTAATAAGTTCCTAGACTTTGCATTTGTGAATACATCGTCGGATAACATGATAAAGTGTCCATGCCCTCAATGTGGGTTTCAATTTATACAAACAAGAGAGGATGCGTACAACCACCTGTTGATAAAGCCCTTTTCCGCTGGCTACACTTTGTGGTTGCGTCATGATGAGAAACCAGCTGAGGAGAGCTCTACTTGCACACCGATAGTTGAGAAACCTACACCTGAAGTGAATCCATATCTTCAAATGGTGCACGAGGCATTTAACTTCACAATGCCTCCAAGAAGTGAGGAGACCACAACAGGGGATCCTGTAGAAGATGATGATATAGAGTTGTCGTACTTGTACGATGGTCCAAGTCGCGAGGCACATGATTTTGCCGATCTTCTTGCGGATAGAGCGGAGGAGTTATATCCCGGCTGCTCGAAATACTCAAAATTGTCTTTCCTAGTGAAGCTTTATCACATTAAGTGTATGTGTGGTGTGAGTGACAAGGCTATGTCGATGATTTTGGACTTATTGCGGGATGCATTTGAGCAAGCCAAATTTCCGTCCACTTTGTATGAAGCCAAGAAAACTATCCGAAAGTTAGGGATTGAATACAAAAAGGTAGATGCATGCCCAAATGATTGCATGTTGTATCGGGGTGAGGATGAGGACGCGACCAAATGCAAGCAGTGTGGGACTTCACGATGGAAGTAGAAGACGCAAAAGGGTTCCGTTACGAAACTCAAAATACCTGTTAGGAAAAATGGAAAGCCTCTCCCAGCAAAGACTCTCCGTTACTTTCCTCTTATACCACGACTGCAACGGTTATTCATGTGTAGCAAAACTTCATCTGACATGTTATGGCATAAAGAGGCAGATAACAACGATGGGTACTTGAGGCATCCAAGGGACGCTGAAGCATAGAAAGACTTTGATGCAAAGTATCCTTTGTTTTCTAACGATGCTCGCAGTGTTCGCTTAGCTTTAGCAAGTGACGGTTTTAATCCTTTTAGAAATATGAGTACCACGTATTCCATTTGGCCTGTGATTCTTATTCCGTACAATCTTCCTCCCTGGCTATGCATGAAACAGGCATCTTTTATACTCTCTATGATTATTCCCGGTCTTAAGATGCCGGGTAACGATCGACATTGATGTTTATTTGGAGCCCCTGGTGGATGAGTTGAAGCAACTCTGTGATGGCGTTGAAACTTATGATGCTAACAAGGGGACCACTTTCAAGATGCGTGCGGCGCTAATGTGGACTATTAGCAATTTTCGAAGGTTGGAAAATTTATCTGGGTGGAACACGTACAGTGGGTTAGCTTGTCCCACGTGTAACGTGGACGCTAAGGCTCAGCGACTAACATTCAGTCGAAATGGTGTTACACGGGCCATCGCCGCTTCTTGAATCAGGGCCATAAATATAGAGTAGACTGGATTAGATTTGACGGACAAGTTGAAAGCAGAGATCCACCGAAAAAGTATTCTGGAGCAGATGTCTTAAGGCAGCAGTGTAACATGCAAGTATCGTTTGGGAAGAACTCAACTCTGACAGCCAAAAGAAGACGCATTGGTGAAGATGTAGATCAAGATAACTCATATTGGAAAAAGAGGAGCGTGTTCTTTGAACTCCCGTACTGGAAGGATCACATGTTGCGTCATAACCTTGACGTGATGCATATAGAGAAGAACATTTGTGACAATGTGGTCTTCACTATCTTAAACGATAGCGTCAAATCAAAAGATAATCTTAAGGCTTGCAAAGATTTACAAAGCATGGGTATAAGGCCTGAATTGTGGCCGGACGAATGTGGTAAATATCCTTCAGCAATCTTCACAATGTCGAATCCACAAAAGGATGTATTTCTGAAGACTCTACAGAACGTGGTCTTTCCATATGGTTACTCGAGCAATATTGCTCGTTGTGTTGACATCCGGCAGCGCAAGTTGTATGGGTTGAAGAGTCACGACTGCCACATTCTAATGGAACAATTACTTCCAATTTTGGTGAAGAATGCATTGCCAAGTCCGGTATCGAATGTGATTGCGAATCTGTCCTCATTTTTCTGAGAACTCTGTGGAAAAGCTGTAAATCCTAGGTAGCTTGGTGCCCTTCAGAATCATGTTGTGCAAACTTTGTGTCAGATGGAAATGATTTTTCCTCCATCCTTCTTCACTGTCATGGTTCACCTTACGGTGCATCTCGTTGATGAAATAAAACTTGGTGGCCCGGTACATTATCGGTGGATGTATCCAATAGAAAGGTTAGCTTGCTACTAAACGCATTCAAGACATTTATTTCCAAATTTGTTACGTATATTCTAAGCATTATGTCGTATTTATGTAATAGGTACTTAGGACGATTGAAGCAATACGTGCGTAACAGGGCACAAGCAGAAGGCTCAATTGCGGAGGGCTATTTATCCGAGGAGATTTTGACATTATGCTCCAGATATTTGGATAATATTGAGACTAGAATTAACCGACCAGCGCGAGTTAACGATCGACCTGTTGATGTTACAAACAATACAAGATGTACTATGTTCCCAGAAATTGGAAAAGCTTCAGGGGCTGTTGGTGCACGAAATCGTGATCGTTCATTCCTTGGTAACGGCGTCAAAAACTTAATACGCACGTTCATAATTTTAGTTCTTTGTCACAACTTCACACAACTAACCAGCAAGTGCACTGGGTCGTCCAAGTAATAAACCTTACGTGAGTAAGGGTCGATCCCACGGAGATTGTCGACTTGAAGCAAGCTATGGTCACCTTGTAAATCTCAGTCAGGCGGATTCAAATGGTTATGGTAAATTGATAATTAAAATATAATTAAAATATAAAATAGGATAGAGATACTTATGAAATTCATTGGTGAGAGTTTCAGATAAGCGTATAGAGATGCTTTTGTTCCTCCTGAACCTCTGCTTTCCTGCTGTCTTCATCCAATCATTCCTACTCCTTTCCATGGCAAGCTTTATGTATGGCATCACCGTTGTCAATGGCTACTTCCCGTCCTCTCAGTGAAAATGGTCCAAAATACGCTGTCACCGCACGACTAATCATCTGTCGGTTCTTGATCATACTGGAATAGGATTCAGTAATCATTTTGCGTCTGTCACTACGCTCAGCACTCGCGAGTTTGAAACTCGTCACAACCATCCCTTCCCAGATCCTACTCGGAATACCATAGACAAGGTTTAGACTTTTCGGATCTCAAGAATAGCCGCCAATAATTCTAGCCTATACCACGAAGACTCTGATCTCACGATCAAGAGGCTAAGAGATACGCATTCAAGCTTGTTTGCATGTAGAACGGAAGTGTTTGTCAGGCACACGTTCATAAGTGAGAATGGTGATGAGCGTCACATAATCATCACATTCATCATGTTCTTGTGTGCGAATGAATATCTTAGAGAAGAAATAGGCTTGAGTTGAATAGAAAAACAATAGTACTTTGCATTAATTCATGAGGAACAGCAGAGCTCCACACCTTAATCTATGGGGTGTAGAAACTCCACCGTTGAAAATACATAAATGAAAATAGAGTAGACATGGCCGAGTGGCCAGCCTCCCATGGAGGTCTAGAGATCTAAAAATGATCAAAAGATGTAAATACAATAGTAAAAAGTCCTATTTGTACTAAACTAGTTACTAGGGTTTACAGAAATGAGTAAATGATGCAGAAATCCACTTCCGGACCTACTTGGTGTGTGCTTGGGCTGAGCATTGAAGCTTTCACGTGTAGAGGTCTTCCTTGGAGTTAAACGCCAGTTTGTAACCTGTTTCTGGTATTTAACTCTGCTTTGCAACCTGTTTCTGGCGTTTAACTCCAGAATAGGGCAGAAAGCTAGCGTTGAACGCCAGTTTGCATCGTTTAAACTCGGGCAAAGTATGGACTATTATATATTGCTGGAAAGCCCTGGATGTCCACTTTCCAACAAAATTTAGAGCGCGCCATTTGGACTTCTGTAGCTCCAGAAAATCCATTTTGAGTGCAGGGAGGTCAGAATCCAACAACATCTGCAGTCCTTCTTCAACCTCTGAATCTGATTTTTGCTCAAGTCCCTCAATTTCAGCCAGAAATTACCTGAAATCACAGAAAAACACACAAACTCATAGTAAAGTCCAGAAATGTGAATTTTATTTAAAAACTAATAAAAATATACTAAAAACTAACTAAATCATACTAAAAACTATGTAAAAACAATGCCAAAAAGCGTATAAATTATCCGCTCATCAGCTGTATCACATTTTGTACTGACCCCAATGGAAAGAGATCAGGCACATCATCATGTGCTAGTCAATTGCGAGGCCGTTGCTCCATTTATTGAGTAAGTATGCACATGTAATCATTAAGCACGATTATAACCAATTTCAAACACTCAGTCGTTGGACTAATTTCTTGTTATGTCATAAAGTACATTTAGGTTAGAAACCAAGCGAAAATTACGGGATCAAACAAGGTCGCAATCTAAGATAGACCGTGTTGTGCATGCAGAATTTTCTTGCCGGTTCAAGCGTGAGATTCGTAGAAATTTAACCTGACCAACTTATTTGTGCCCTAGAATTATAAATTATGAATTCCAATTTTTTATACAAACAAACTCTAATTTATGGTGCTAGGATCCAATGGATAGTACTGTACATTCGAAAGAAATGAAGTTGCTGGCATGTGGTCCCATACTTCAGGCAAGACGTTTTGGGGCATACAACGTCAATGGGTACAAGTTTAGAACTATCACAAAGAGACGGGCTGAAAACCCAAAATAATGGAGTTTATGTCTCATCCAATACAAGAAGTTATGCCAGCATGCGTGACAACAGAGTGGCTGTTGGTAGTGTTCCATATTATGGAAAAATTGTGGACATAATCGAACTAAACTACAGCTGTCATTTCACAGTGATTTTGTTCAAATATATTTGGGTTGATACAACTACGAGCAGAGGAATCAAACAAGACCATCTGGGCCTTACCAGCGTTAATTTCGCTCGTCCAATTCACACAGGTGATCGAGAAGAGGATGAACCGTACATATTGGCATCAGAAGCTCATCTCGTGTACTATGTACGTGATGAAGTAGATCAAGAATGGAGTGTAGTGGTTCATGTAAAACCACGAGACTTGTATGACATGGGAGGAGAGAATGAAGATGTTGAAGCTGCTTTTTCTCCTCAGCCCGGGTTGAACATGTCAGCAGCAGGTGACATCAGTGATTTACAGTTGACAAGGGATGATGATATAGAAGACCCAGTAGCAGATGTTTCTAATAACATCGATTATGTGGCATAGTGAAAATATGGCTAAACATGTACATCATTTTTAGAGTATCTGTGTGTGTTTGATAAGTTTAACAGTGTTTATGATATACGCAGTTTGCTGGTTACATTACTATCTGTGTTTTTGTTTTTGAATTAAGTTTTCATTTTAAGTTGATTTTCATGAATACCACCAGTTTCTCATTTTTCTCCAACGATTTTTGCTTTTAAAATTTAGTTTTCAAGGCTTTGTTGTTCTCATCATCATTGTTATTGTTCTTAACCTCCAATAAAGAAAATTATGATATCGAGTAAATTATCTTGAATTACGATATTATTATCATTGACAAATATATTTAATGCTAAAATGGTGTTGTAACAGGAGTAATGAAAATGGAAGATTTCTCATCATGCTGTGCAGGCACAACATTCGCTAACGAAATGGCTATGGCCTCTCCATTCTCTTCATTGGAACATGAAATTACGGTTGCCAGAGACATATGGTACCGTAAGTTGAATGTTAGGTCTTGGTTGGAGGCTATATCAGGACGATCTTGTTCTAATGAATACTTGGAAACGGCGAATGAAGCTACTGTGCAGGTCTGTTCATTAGCCGTACCATTAAACACTTGAGTTAAACATTATTTGATTAATAAGTATTTTACTCTGATATATGCGTACAACATTTAACCAATGATAGTTGTTACGTTCATGCTAAAATTTGTAGGAACTTCATGAATGGAGATTAAGGTACGAGGAGAAATTTGGCTATGTTTTTGTGACATTTGTAGCTGGTAGGACATTTGAAGACATACTTGCTGAATTAAAGGTTAGAAATAAATTTCTAGCATAGAAAGTGAATTACAGAAACACAATATGCTTTACAAAAAAGACCATCAACTATACATTTTATTATGGTGCAGATTCGCTTTAATAACTCACATGGTGTTGAGTTGGAGATTGTTTCAACAGAGGAATTGAAGTATATAGAACGTGCTATTAGAGAGCTTCTTTCCAAGAAATCTATCCAAACTACCGATGAAGGAGATGGTAATAGTTAATTTTGTATTTGTTAATTTTGAAAGTCCTCTTTCCATAATTCCGTAATTTTTTCCTTAATAACTGGGTAATGACCTGGAAGTTATCAGTATCTTTTAAGTATATTTATATGTTGTTGGTTGCATGTTCATATATTAAGTGTCAGCTGAATATTCAGGCAAAATAGTTGCTGACACTCTAGATGGAGCAGACACTAATTCAGAAGACGATTTAGATGCTATCTCCTCCGGTGGATATGACATCTCCAGGGATGTTGAGCTCAATAAGGTTCCAGAAGACAATGAAACTTTAAACACCCAACATAGAGAAGATGCCGTACGTGCTGCAAAAAGGGGTTTCGATCTGAACAAGTTGCCATGGTTTGGAGATGACTTATCAGATCCGTTATCACGTCACTGCAGCGAATTTCTGACAGAGTATTTCTGGCCAGGTCAATACGATGTTGATGAGAAATTATGACTCAAAACTTGTTTGTCTACTTTAGTAATTCTGATTTTTATGCTCTATTGAACTTTGTTTTGAGTTTATGAATTCGGACGTTCATTTGATTTTTATGTTACCATTGATGGTTGAATACAAACTCAAAATGGCTGATAGTCCAAGAGAAAATCTGATTCGTAAATTTATTTTTAGTTATTCATTTATAAATTTTTTTTAATTAATGAATTATTTTTTATGTAACACAAAAATGAAAATATATTTAATGCATTAAGTTGCAGTATTTGAAACATATTTTTTCAGTAAAAAAAAATAGCGAGGACTAGAATAGTTTGAAGAAGGCAATAATGTTTATACAAAAAAAATTTTCAGTTAAAAATAATATTGCAGCGGTTAGACAAAAACCGCTGCAAAACGAGGATCAATGTAGTCAACAACTTAACATTTTATGGCGGTTATAGAAAAACCGCAAATGAGATTATTTGGTAGCGTCCCCTAAAACCGCCACAAGAACCGTTGCAAAACGAGTACATTTCGCAGCGGTGACCGAAAAACCGCTACAAAATGAGATAATTTGGTAGCGTCTCCTAAAACCGATACAAGAACCGCTGGCAGATTTTATTTAGCAGCGGTTGAAAAAAATCGCTGCTAAATATCCGCCGCTATCTGCCGGTTTTCTTGTAGTGCACAATGGCAGTTACTTGACTTTGCCTTTGGTGAAAACAGTTATTTTTGGATTTTTCAAAAGTGACATTTGACAAAATACAATTGGTCGAATTGGTCTATAAAATAAGAAGGCTCGGAAGAATCAAAAGTTAAAATTCGTCTTCAGAAAATACTCTCGCACACTCCCATTTCAGCAAATTTCTGAGTCTATTAAATTTTTTTTTTGTAAGATTTCTTCTATATCTTTTTATTCATATCTTACTTTTATCTTTTTAAATTTCCGTTATTTCTTCTTTTATAAATTATTTTCTTTTTGCAAAATTGTTTTTTTTTTATTTTGCATTGTTAATTTTCATTTTAAAATCTTTTGATATGTTGAAGCCATTGTTATTTTCTTTAAATTAAAATTATTTACTTTGTTTTGTTATAATTTCAAATTCCAATAATTTAATTTTAATTTTACATTTTTGTTCTTTTGGTCTCCTTTATTTAGTTTAAAAGTAGGGTCTTTAGTGCATTTTTTCAAAACTGATATCCCAAAAAAAAAAAAACAAATTTTACTCTTAGATCATAAATATTAAACTAACCCAAATTTATTAAAAATGTTCATAACACCAACCATGCATGCATATATACAAGAAGCATGTGCTAATTATATTAGGGAGGAAAAAACCCAAAAAGCATGTGGTGGTCTGATGATACATTCAGTTCGTAATATCTATATGTCACAAGCCCGTTATTCTAACACATGATTAATCATACAAAATCCCATAATTTGGGAACATGTGTCGCCGCACCCACATAATAATTATCATCAACCTATGCATGCCTTAACACGTGTCACCCATATTAAACACCACATTTCTCCATTCTTCACACGCCCTTAGTTTTCCACCACGTGTCACATTCCCACAAGCACCACCTCTCTTTCATTTTTCACTTCTTTTGTGTTATAAAAGCCCTACTCCAGTTTCACATAAATCTAAATTCTGGTTCCTAAGAATTGGGCAGGTCCGATCCACATAGAGCAATTTTGTGACATTAAAAATGGCAAATAGGTTGTTACCCTCATCCTTTGTTGTGTCATCCAAAGAACTGGTCAAAAACCTCCAATTAAAAGCTGCTGTAATTAGAAGCAATCAAGTGTTCTTCTCATCAAATATTGCTCAAGTGCACTTCTTTCTTTATTATTCGTCTAGCCATTAATAATTATTCTTGTTTAATTTGTATATATGTATTTATATTTTGTATTTTATATATAAAATT
>NC_029792.2:24426830-24428674 GCF_000816755.2 Arachis ipaensis
TTCCACTATTATATGTATGTATAATCAAATAACATAGTTGTATTATTAAATAAAAATATTCTACAAGAGAATTTACATATTAAGTATTAAAAATGAGATTATGTTTTTATTATATATGAATAGAATGCTTACACTTTTTCATTTGCGAATTGTTTTACTAATATTTGTATGGATACGTTTATGTGAATTTTTAGGGTGATGGAGGAATTATTAATGAAGCAGTAGAGACGGTGGCGGAGAATGTTGAGTCGGTTAGTGAGACGGTGGAAACGAAGAAGACGGCAGAGGAAGTGGTAGAGACAACCACCGCCGAAGCTGACACCAACGTTTTGAACACTTGTGAGTATAGAAGTGCTCAAGATTTGCATGGCCAGCTTGGAGATGGTTGTGACCACAACATTGGGTTATAGTATTATTTAGTATTTAATTACATTCCTTTTTTGTCTTGCTTTTTTTTTTTTCCCTCGTCTTTTACTTTAAATCCAATACTTTTGTTTTTTTTTTTCTTTCCCTTTTCTAATACTTCGGTTTCAGTCCAATACTTATAAATCAATCCTTTCTGCATGAGGAATGTTACGAAGAATGTTAGGGCCAGTAATTTTTGTGATTTGTAGCTATCAAATAGCCATCAATAATAGTTTTAATGGTGTGAGATTGATGTGAGATTTCATCTAATGGTTCATTTTTCTTTGCTGGTTATATGCTGGACAGAATTTAACAAAGTTGTTGGCCTCTTAGGCTTTTCTCATATATAATTCTGCGTTTGGGTTGGTTATAATTCTGCGTTTGCATATATAATTCTTGTTTATTTAGCGACACTTTAAATAAAGACAACACTTTTATAAATATCAAAATTTAATTTTACAATCCATTGTTCAAAAGTCAAAATAGAATATATTCACATAAAGACAATTATAAAATCTTTATTGTAGTATCTATTTATATGAAATGTGTTATACCATTTATATCTTTAATGTCTTGAACATTGTTGCGACCAAGAGTTCAGGTGAAATATGCAAGAACATGTATAATGCTAGGTTCCTCTTGATATAAATATTATATTAAATGTTTCCATGTTATTTTGATGCTTTTTGGATTTTCTAGATTCAGCCTGGGAGATGGAAGGAGAGATTCAAAATTAGTTAAGTTGGTTATCAAGATTTCTGTTCTTTAGGCTTGTGTTAGGAGAACAGAGGATATATAAATAGCACTCATATCAGTAACTTGCATCAGTTGCATGCATGCAATCATAATACACAGTCACTTTCTTTCAATTATGTTGTTCTCTCAACCATACCACAAAACTCCATCAATCTAGTTAGTAAAATTCATATGTATTTACGCATATTCTGTTAAACCACTCATGTTTTTAATTGATGGTTTAATTTATTTCTTTCTGCTACTTTTGATTTATTTTCATGGTTCTGATCATTATTCAGATAAAAATATTTTCAGATAAAATAATCTTTTTATGGTTACTACTTAGTGGTATTGTACTTGTAATAATGAAAGTTTAAATAACAAAATTAATTTTTTATGGATTAAAATAATAATTAAAAAGTAATAAATAATAAATAAAACACTTCATTAGAACTTTCTCAAGTCCCAACTTATGTTTTTTCACGCAGAGGGAAAAGGAAAAGTCACATACAGGGAAAAGGAAAAGGATCGATTTCAAGAGTCGAACTAGGACGTGGTTATTCACCAGGCAATTCATTGCATCAAGTCTAGTATTGGAATTTTGATTTTAGAAAATAAAGTGTGATCTTTTATTTTTGAATAGTTTTTTTTTTATATTTATTATTGGTCTCATCTATAAAATCAATGGTGAGAGTTTATACTTT
>NC_029792.2:24428713-24445817 GCF_000816755.2 Arachis ipaensis
TATAATTTTTATTATATATAAATTTATTAACTTAATTTAAAAATAATTAAATTTTTTATTTTATCACTTTAATCTATTAGAACGATGTCTAATTCTAAGGAAAATAATGTTTTGGGAGAGTATGTTAAGGGCCCAAGCCCAGCAAAGGGCACCATTTGGTGGTCTCCGTCTTCTTTCACCAACTTAGGTTGGTCGAGTGGTCAACTCACTCGTCCGTTTAAATAAATGTCGAGGGTTCGAATCATGTTTTATGTATCCAGCAACTCATTGGCCAGTAACAGACCCTTAAATAGAATTCAGATCCGTGATGAATTAGTCCTTAATCTGTCGGGTTGAGAGATACCGTAAAAAATCAAAAAAAAAAATATATCAGTTTTCAGCCTCTAATCATTTTCTCAAAAGATAAAGAATTCTCCAAAATTTTAAAATAGCTAACAGTTTTTTTATTAAATTAATCTCTATGACCAGTTGCGAATTGAGATATGGGTTTCACGCGGAAATAGTTCGTGAAAATAGAAATGAATAGACCCTTGAAGTAGGGACTAAACTAATAAACCTTTCCAAAATAATTAAAAATAAATTTCTCAAGATAATTAAAAATAAACCCATCCCAAATAATTTAAAAAAAAATAACACAGAGATAAATGAACAGTGAGTTCTCTCATGGCTTACAAACGGGTGGGTAAAGGTGGTTAGGTTTTGATTGTCAAATAAAATATTGACACATGGCATAAATATTCCAAAAGACTAAATCAATCTTGCATCAGAAGAGATATTAAGGTTAGATTTGGTAAAGTTTTTTGAAAAGGTGTTTGTATTTTTTAAAAGCTTAAGTTCTTTATTTTGTATTTGGTAAATAAAAAAGATCATATATTTGTGTTTGCAGTTTTTAAAAGATCAGGATACTTTTGAAAGCATCTAAGGTAGAATTTTTAAAGTTGGCTTGTGCTTTTCAAAATTTAAAAGTCTAATATAACTTCATATGTTAACTAATTTTCAAATTTAATACTTACATTTATGTCTATTATAGTATTTTTAAATTTTAAAAGCTATTTTACCAAACGCAATTGATGTTGCTTGTGTTTATTAAAAGCTATTTTTGATTTGATTTACCAAACATAAATGCTACAACTTTTAAAAAGCCATCTTTTAAAAGTTAACTTTTATAAGTTACTTTTGAAAAGTAAAAGTTTTACCAAACTAAGTCTAAGTGTGGTATCCAAAAGGCTAAACATGACTTATCCGCTAATGGAACACGAACTTCACCCCGTCGCTGGCAAAGATTCCGATACTGCTTTTCGTATCGCTTCGCTCCAGCACCAGGTACAATCTCTCCTACTTCTGTCATGTGAGGTCGCCTCAAACAACGTTGTCTTTTGCGGAAACCTTCTCAACAATTCCACTACCAGAAACGGCCATCGTAGATGGCCTTCGCCTACCTCCCATGATTGAAATGCCGAGTTTAAAATGAATCCTACTTTTCCAAAGTGCTTTGTTGTATTGTTCATTAAGTTCATATTGGTGGCAGAAGGTACTTCAACTGCTGGGAAGAGAAGCTGTTGACATCACTTGGGAGGAATTTTCAATTGAATTCTATAAGAAATATTTTTCTTGTGTTTCCGTACTACTAAGGAATTAGAGTTGCTTCAGTTGAGACAAAAAAATATGACAATCACTGAGTATACTCGCAAGTTTGAAGAGTTATGTTGATTCTCAAACGTTTGTCAAGGAGCACCAGCTGCATTCGAGAAATGGAAGTGCATCAAGTTCGAAGGAAGACTTAGGGAAGAACTGTTAGCTCATGTGGGCCCAATAAAAATTCAGAATTTTGTGGAATTAGTTAACTAGCCAAATGACAGAGGAATGTGTAAAGAAGCTGGTGGCAGCACAAACTAACCAAAGGAATCTTTCAACAAGGGATTTCAATCGTAACCTCACTCCTCAAGGAAGAAACTTCAAAGTAACTCCGTAGTCAAACCTAGGCAAACAACCGCAACCGACCCAACCAAAACTGACATGCACTGTGTGTGGAAGGAATCATGGAGGTAGGCCCTGTCGGTCGAAGTTTGGGGTTTGCTATAATTGCGGGAAGGCCAGACACATAGCCAAAGAATGCACATGACGAAGGGTTGAATTTGTTTCCCCTCGGTAGCAACAACCAGGAAGGATATTTGTTATGGATGCGAGAATTACTACCGAAACCGATCCCCTCACTCGAGGTAACGAAATTTTGAGGAAAATTTTTTTAGAGGGGTAGAATGTAAGAACCCGACCTTTCTACCCTGAAAATTTCATTCCTTTTAAAAAATATATATATATATAAAATAAATAAATAAATAAATAAATAAAAATAATAATAATAAAATTACCCTGAAGAAGTTGACTTAGGTCAAGTGCTAGGAAAAGCCAGTGAGGTCCAGGATGCATTTGATGCCTACCACAATGATTTTGATGGAAATGATTCATGGCACTTTTAGGAGATGAAGGCCCCACCTAATTCGGATAAAGAATCTGATGTGGATGATGATGATGCATTTCCAATGTTCATGGAGGGAGCAAGATTTGGAGAGCTAAAATTGTAAGAACCCGACCATTCTACCATGAAAATTTCATTCTTTTCATAAAAAAAAATTCGGATTTTTTGCGAATTTATATATGTATGTGTGATTGATAGATATTAAGGTAGAGGAATAAAATTTAACTTGTATCACCAAATTCAATATTATTTTACTCTGTTTTAATTAACGGCGAGATTCGGTAATTTAAAAAAAAATTTAAAAAATAATAAATAAATAAATAACAATAATAACAATAAAATTACCCTTCCGATTCAATTATTCTGTGGAATAATTACTTCTATAGGACTTTAATCATCTCTTTAGTTGTTCTTGAAAAGAGTCGATAAATAAATCATTGAACCACACTATCTTAATGAACCAAATTCTGAACCGGGGTGGTTTTTTTTCTTTTGGCCCAACCAATCATCTCCCACCCAATTAAACCCAACCATCATTACCTTCTCTCTTAGCACTGTTTAGAACTCTAGTTACACCTCCTCAGACATGCGCTGATGCTGTGTTGGAAGGAGGAGAAGACACGAAGCCTCTGCACCACCTCACTCCACTTCTTTTTCTTCTACCTAATGAATCTAATGCTGTTCATTCTCTTCAAATCAAAGACACGCACAAACAAAGGAAAAGAACAGAGAAAAGAACAAAGCGAAGCTGAAGAGGAAGGAAGGAGCTATCCGTAGCAAGAAGATAGGTGCACCACCTCTCATCACTCTGAATCTTTGAAGCATCCTTGCTGGGTGAGAACCAACAACTTTTCTTTTTCCTCTTCTTCAAATTCAAAGAAAGAAATCATGTTCTTCCCCTTGTTCCACCTCTGCCATTCTAATTTCAATTCTTGCTAGAATAGTGATAACCATAAGCAAGAACTCTTCTCTTGCTCAAGTTGAGGTCGGCCATTTGTCCTTGGAGGAGAGGCCGAAGCTTCAATTCCATGTGGCTAGGGTTTTAATTCAGGGAAGAAGCAGAAATAGAATTTTTAACTTCAAAAAGAGGTAAGAGTTAGGATTGTAGATTAGCTATGGGTGAATGTTAGATGTAATCCTTATTGATGATGATAAGCTAACATGATTGATGTTGCTAAAAATTCTGTTAATTGGTTGAATTATTGTTGTTGGATGTAGTGCAGATATTTAATGTTGTGAAAGCGTGACCATGTTATGTTTATTGTGTAAATTCTTTATCTATTTGGAACTGAGGCTCTTAGGAGGGGTTATGACATAATTCATATAGATATGGTAATGAGTTATGAGGATTATTGATTGGTATGAGTTAGAAACTTAGAGGATCAAATTTGCTTATGGAAAAAAATAGGGAGCCTTGCTGCAGAAATTCTAAAACAGATTAGACAGAAACTTAAAATAAATTCTGAGAGCAATCTGGCCAGTTTTTAAGAGCGAAATTATTTTTCTAATAAACTTCAAGAGGTCAAGATTTTTCCATAAAAAATTTCAAGAAATTTGACCAAGTGGTTTGGAATATGTGAATTTTTTAAATTTAGTGGTTGCTGTAGAATTTTTTGGTTTTCTAGTTCTGCAGTATCAACTTCCACCACTATAACTTTTGACGTATTTGGCATTTTCAGTTGCCTCTAAAGGTTTTGAAGATCTGAGAGTCTACTTTAATTGGGTATAAATTTCATGCCCATATCTATTTTGTAGAGTTAATTATGTCTCTTGGAAGTTGAGCTGTTCGCAGAAAATTCAAAACTAATTACTTAAAATAGGGTAATACTTCCAATTGACATTCAGTTAACCAAACGAAGTGCTATGAACCTGAAACTTATTCATCCTAAAACTTAGGGGTGTAAACTGTATCCTCACCAAAATCTGGAAGTAACGGATCAGAATTATATTTTTTATGATTTTTCAAAAATTGAGTTGCCTGCTGTATTTCCTGAGTCTTCTTAAGGCCAGCAGTAGATTTTTTATTAAGTTTGTTATCAAATCAAATTCTAATTCAAATACAGTAAAATTTTAATTTCGCTCCAAAGGGTATGTCCAGATTTGGCAACATACATAACCTTAGTTAAATGAAAAGGAAAGGGTAGACTATTCCCAAAAGAATTAATGTTAAATGGTGATGCGGAGGGTTGTGTAATTAAATGGTGATGCGGAGGTACATAAAATAAAGTGGTGATGCGGAGTTGAGTGTAGGTAATTAGTGATGAGGAGGTATAATGAAAAGAAAGAGAATGAGGAACCATGAATAAAAGAGACAAGTAAAATGGATAACAAATCATGAAAAGTGAAAGTTGAATGGGCCTTGCGCCAAATTGCTAATGCGAAAGTGGCCGCCTAACTGATAGCCTGAGATTGCTAATGTGAGAATGTTCACCTAACTGATAGCCTGTCTCTTACCGTGATGCCAAGATATCCTAACTGACATGGGTTCGCCCATGATGATAATTGTGCCTAACTGACACGGTAAAGAAAATATATTCGGGGTTCACCCCGAGTAACGTCGGGTTGCGGGTAGACAACCGACGCATGATCTCATGGCCTGCGCTAGGAATAGGCATGCATCATCTTGTTTGCGCATATGAACTTCCTGTGAATTGTTTATTGCCATTTCCTAATTGTTTATACCATTCACTTGTTGTATGTATATTTGTGCCCTGTGTTTCTGTGTTTGTTCTTTTTCTGTTTTACGATAACTTAGAGACAAAGACCGTAGGTTTTCTTTTTACCTTGCTGAGAACTTTAGGTTCTCACCCTTCTTTTCTTTCTTTTTCCCCTCCCCAGATGGGATCGGCAGAGAAGTTCTATGAGTTTTGTCTTATTCTGAGCTATGAGGGCCCGACGCGGGATAGAGTCTTCTTATGGAGCATGCTGTGGACCCGCCTCTACGTTTCACACGAGCCTGAGTTTTACGTTTCTGTACAGCACCCTCTCTTTAAATTTAGCATGTTGTACGCATTCACGTTATCCGAGTTACACCTAGTTGGAGATCAGACCCCCTCTTCTCACCCTTTTTTCTTGGTATAGGACCACTCCATGATATCCCTCACCCAGATTCTCCGCACACATATGAGACCGACTTGGACCTTGCACAGCACCTTTCTATTTTCACACCTCAGTCTGAGCCCATCGAGTCTGACGACCTTCTGGAGTTCGTGGTAGCGACCGTGGAGGCTGACCCTTTGGATGATTTTTCCGTCTGGAATGATGAGTTGGATGAGGACACAGAGTCCGACAAATAGCCGCATCCCGAGAGATTTTGGGCCGCTTTCCAGGAGGATGTTTAGAGGTCACTCTAGAGTTAGGCATGGCAGATCTTCTACTTCCTTTTGATGATTAGTAGTATTACTTTCTCCTCGCTTTTGTAGTACTTTTAGAGGGGTAGAATCTCTTAGAAATTCGGTTATAGTTTAGAAAACCCGTGTGAGGGTTGGGACTAACTTCCACTTTTGTATTTGTATATATAACTTGGTGTGATGCTCGACTTTTGATAGATGACATGTATCTCCAAGCTTAAGTCATGTGTATATTTGTATATATGTATATATGATATTTTTTGTTACCATGTATTTATCTATAATATGGCTTTAAGTATTAACCTTGCGAACAACTAAAAGATTTTTTTTCATGATAAGTAAGTTAATCACGCTGAACCAATAAAGGCTTATATTAACATTTTCTTATGAAATCTGAGTCTAGAGCCAAGTAGGTCCTTACAACAAGTAACACCTAAACATTTGACATTGGTCATAACGTGTTGAAAGTTGGGGTGTTACAAGTTGGTGTCAGAGCAATTTGTCCTTTGAGCCTTAGGATGGACTGACTATACTTCCACGCATACTCTGAATCTTTTTATGCCATGCAGTTAGGATATTTTTGTAATATATTCTGCATGAAGGTCTGTGAACATCCATTGTAGTAATATTAATACTTGATTTTGATCTATTAAGACTGATCACTTTAATATATATTATTGGATATTGATAGGGCTCAAATGGCTGTGAATAGGCGAGGACACCCTCGACTGGAGGGAACAAGTGAGGGAATTATCCTCGATAAAACGATTATTCTCAAATCTATAAATGCTATGGCTGTTGTTGTACGTGACTCAGTAGCTGCTACCAACCGAGTAGCTGAACGTCTTGATCGCCATAATGGAGTTGGAAGTAACTATGAGACTAGACATGGAAACGGAAATGGTGACGAAGGTGAAGATGGATTACCAATGATAACCGGCTAATGACTTCAGCCTCTTTCTTGAAAATTAATCAACCGCAGTTCATTGGAAATACTAGTGCTACGCGAGCTGACAACTGGTTTAAGGAAACAGGACGATCACTGTTAGCACAACAAGTCCCCGAAGCACAGCGTGTAGAGTTTGCTGCCTACATGCTGAGGAACGATACGCAATATTGGTGGCAGGGGTGCTTCAACTTCAGGGAAGAGAAGCTGTTGACATCACTTGGGAGAAATTTTTAACTGAATTCTATAAGAAATATTTTTCTCAATGTTTTCGTACTGCTAAGGAATTAGAGTTGCTTCAGTTGAGACAGAAAAACATGACAGTCACTGAGTATACTCGCAAGTATGAAGAGTTATGCCAATTCTCAAACGTTTTTCAAGGAGCACTAGATGTATTCGAGAAATAAAAGTGCATCAAGTTTGAAGAAGGACTTAGGGAAGAACTGTTAGCTCATGTGGGTCCAACGGAAATTCAGAATTTTGCGAAATTAGTTAACAAGAGCCAACTGACAGAAAAATGTATAAAGAAGCTGGTGGCAGCGCAAACTAACCAAAGAAATCTTACAACAAGGGATTTCAATCGTAACCTCGTTCCTCGAGGAAGAAACTTCAAAGTAACTCGGCAGCTAGACCTAGGCAAACAACCACAAATGACCTAACCAAAACTGACATGCACTGTGTGTGGAAGGAATCATGGAGGCAAGCCCTGTCTGTCGAAGTCTAGAGTATGCTATAATTGCGAGAATCCTGGACATGTAGCCAAAGAATGCACACGACGAAGGGCTGAATTTGTTTCCCCTGGGTAGCAACAACCAGGAAGGGTATTTGTTATGGATGTGGAAAATACTACCGAAACTGATCCTCTCACTCGAGGTAACGAAATTTTGAGGACAAAATTTTTTTCCAGAGGGGGTAGAATGTAAGAACCCGACCTTTCTACCCTGAAAATTTCATTCCTTTTAAAACCGGGGTGGTTTCTTTTCTTTTGGCCCAACCAAACCACCTCCCGCACAATTAAACCTAACCCTGATTACCTTCTCTCTCAGCACCGTTTGGAACTCTGGTTACACCTCTTCAGACGTGCGCTGATGCTGTGTTGGAAGGAGGAGAAGACACGAAGTCTTTGCACCACCTCACTCCACTTATTTTTCTTCCACCTAATGAATCTAATGCTCTTCATTCTCTTCAAATCAAAGACACGCACAAACAAAGGAAAAGAACAGAAAAAAGAACAAAACGAAGATGAAGAGGAAGGAAGGAGCTATCTGCAGCAAAAAGATAGGCACACCACCTCTCATCACTCTGAATCTTCGAAGCGTCTTTACTGAGTGAGAACCATCAACTTTCCTTTTTTTCTCTTCTTCAAATTCAAAGAAAGAAATCATGTTCTTCTCATTGTTCCACCTCTGCCATTCTAATTTCAATTCTTACTAGAACAGTGGTAACGATAAGCAAGAACTCTTCTCTTGCTCAAGCTGAAGTCGGCATTTGTCCTTGGAGGAGAGGCCGGAGCTTCAATTCCGTGTGGCTAGGGTTTTGATTCAAGGAAGAAGCAAAAATAGAATTTTTAACTTCAAAAAGAGGTAAGGGTTAGGATTGTTGATTATCTATGGGTGATTGTTAGATGTAATCTTGATTGATGATGTTGAGCTAACATGATTGATGTTGCTGAAAATTTTGTTAATTGGTTGAATTATTGTTGTTGGATGTAGTGCAGATTTTTAATGTTGTAAAAGCGTGATCATGTTATGTTTATATTGTAAATTCTTGATGTATATGGAACTGAGGCTCTTGGATAGAGTTATGCCATAATTCATATAGATATGGTAATGAGTAATGAGGATTATTGATTGGTATGAGTTAGAAACTTAGAGGATCAAATTTGGTTATGGAAAAAATTAGGAAGCCTTGCTGCAGAAATTCTGAAATAGATTGGACAGCAACTTAAAATAAATTTTGGGAGCAATCTGGCCAATTTTCATGAGTGAAATTATTTTTCTAATAAATTTAAAGAGGTCATGATTTCTTCATAAAAAATTCAAGGAATTTGGCCAAGTAGTTTGAAAGATGTGAATTTTTTTAAATTTAGTGGTTGCTGCAGAATTTTCTGGTTTTCTAGTTCTGCAGTATCAACTTCCACCACTATAACTTTTGACGTATTTGGCATTTTTAGTTGTTTCCAAAAAGATTTTGAATATCTGTGAGTCTACTTTAATTGAGTACAAATTTCATGCCCATAGCTATTTTTTAGAGTTAATTATGTCTCTTGGAAGTTGGGCTGTACGCAAGAAATTCATAACCAATTACTTGAAACAGGGTAGCACTTTCAATTGATATTTAGTTAACCAAATGAAGTGCTATGAACCTAAAACTTATTCGTCCTAAAACTTAGGAGTGTAGAGTGTATCCTCACCAAAATCTGGAAGTAACAGATTAGAATTGGATTTTTTATGAATTTTTCAAAAACCGAGTTGCCTGCTGTATTTTCTAAGATTTCTTAAGGGCAGCAACAGATTTTTTATTAAGTTTGTTATCAAATCCAATTCTAATCCAGATACGGTAAGACTTTGATTTCGCTCCAAAGGGTACGTTCAGATTTGGCAACATATATAACCTTAGTTAAATAAAAAGGAAATGATAGACTATTCCTAAAAGAATTAATGTTAAATAGTGATGCGGAGGGTTGTGTAATTAAATGGTGATGTCAAGGTACGTATATTTAAGTGGTGTGCAGAGATACGCATATGTAATTGGTGATGAGGAGGTATAATGAAAAGAAAGAGAATGAGGAACCATGAATAAAAGAGACAAGTAAAATGGATAACGAATCATGCAAAGTGAAAGTTGAATAGGCCTTGCGCCAAATTGCTAATGCAAAAGTGGCCGCCTAACTGATAGTCTGAGATTGCTAATGCGGTAATGTTTGCCTAACTAATAGCCTGTCTCTTACCGTGATGCCAAGATATCCTAACTGACATGGGTTCACACCCTTCTTTTCTTTCTTTTCCCCCTCCCCAGATGGGGTTGGCAGAGGAGTTCTATGAGTTTCATCTTATTCTGAGCTATGAGGATAGAGTCTTCATATGGAGCACGCTACGGACCCGCCTCTACATTTCACATTTCTGTACAGCGCCCTTTCTTTGACTTTGGCATGCCGTATGCGTTCACGCTATCTGAGTTACACCTAGTTGGAGATCAAACCCACTCTTCTCGCCCTCTTTCCTTGGTAGGACCACATCATGATATCCCTCACCCAGATTCTCCGCACACATATGAGACTGACTTGGACCTTGCGTAGCATCTTTCTATTTCCACACCTCAGCTTGAGCCCATCTAGTCCAATGACCTTCTGGAGTTCGTGGCAGCAACCGTGGAGGCCGACCCTTTGGATGATTTTCCCGTCTGGAATGATGAGTCAGAGGACGACATGAAGTCCGACGAAGAGCCGCCTCTCGAGGGATTTTTGGCCGCCTTCCAGGAGGATGTTTAGAGGTCACTCCAGAGTTAGGCATGGAGGATCTTCTACTTCCTTTTGATGATCAGTAGTATTGTTTTTCCTCGCTTTTGTAGTACTTTTAGAGGGGTCGGACCTCTTAGAAATTCAGTTCCAGTTTAGGAAACCCGTGTGAGGATTGGGACTGACTTTCTCTTTTATATTTGTATATATAACTTGGTGTGATACTCGATTTTTGATAGATGACATGTATCTCCAAGCTTAACTCATGTGTATATTTGTATATATGCATATATGATATTTTCTGTTACCATGTATTTATCTATAATATGGCCTTAAGTATTAACCTTGCGAACAACTAAAAGATTTTTCTTCATGATAAGTAAGTTAATCACGCTGAACCGATAAAGGCTTATATTAACATTTGCTTATGAAATCCGAGTCTAAAGTCAAGTAGGTCCTTACGACAAGTAACACCTAAATATTTGATATTGGTCATGACGTGTCAAAATTTGGGGTGTTACACCAGGCGTGTGCAAAGAGTTTATCAAGCAGAATCTTTGTAGATAGATTATTCTCAGTAGGTACAATGAAGGGAGCTATGCACACAATTTGGGGTAGACGGGGAGGTTTTAGAGTGGTAGAAACAGGTCAAAATCAATTTCAATTCCTGTTTGCAAATGAAATAGACATTTTGCAGATTGAATGCGATTCCCCTTGGCTATTCAAAATTATCTTCTGCATGTTAAACGCTGGGAGAATAAGGTTAATTCAGATGTTGGAATTATCTCTTCATTCCCTATTTGGGTTCAATTCTGGGGTTTTCCTAAAAATTTAAAACCTTAGATGTTGGACGTAAATTAGGGAACAAGCTGGGAGTTATTAGTGATATTGATTTCTTTAAGGTCAAAGGAAAAGAATCTCGTATCATCAAGGTTAAGGTGAAACTGGATGGAGAGAAAAAGGTGAGAGATAGCATGAAATTATGGGGCCAAATCAGCAGGTTGTTAAAATAGGGTTGAGATATGAACGCATCTGTATTTTCTGCACTTATTGTGCCTCTCTTGGACATAAAGCAAAGAATTGCCAAATGTTCTTAGAGGACACACCAAAAAATCAGATTAAGTAGGAAAGCATTGGCGACTAGGTTTAAGCAGATTAGGTTGGGAGGAGGGTTGTAAGGAAGGAAGGGGAGATGCAAAAAACTACAAGAATTGTATGTGTTCTTCCACAACGCAGCCAATGAAGAAACCTACACCTTTATGGCTTCTGAAGAATTTTGCAAGTTTGAGCATGGATGATAGAAAGCAATAGCCAGCCCCGAAACAACTTATGAATACCAGCATTAATAGTCCAAGATCTAAAATTGGACTAAGGGAGACTTTTTAGACAAATTCAGCTGATAATTCGATGAATGTTTTGAAGGAAATAATTGATTTGATGAACACTGAAGAAACAATTGTCATTTCAGAAGATAGTGCAGTCTTGAATCTAATAAAACTAAAGATTAAATAGTTGGCTAGACAAAGAAGCATGGTGATGACAACCTACGTGGATAAAAAGAGAGGTAGCGGCAGGAAGGAAAACATGGAAAGTTGGAAGAAGGTGTGCCTAGATAAAGAATTATCAGCTAAAAATAGGGTGGAGGTGCCAGCCATTAAGTGGCACCCAAAGCCCCATGAAGCTACTGAGCTAGAACTATCGGGGTTTGGGAAGACTTTTTGATAGTCCAGAGTCTTAAAGGGTTTTGTTAATCCCACTCTCCCAAGATTGTATTTATCTGTGAAACAAAAAACCAATCTCGAGTAGTGGAGAGAAAGTTAAGGAGCTGCAGATTTATGGAGTGGAAGATAACGGGGCCGATTAGGACAGCGGGAGGATTAGATCTTGCCTGTAAAGAAGAGATAGACTTGGAAGTGGTTACTGCTAGGGGTGTTTATTGTTTATCCAAATCCGATCCGAAAATTGCAGAATTGGATTGGATCGGATCTGATCCGCACACTAATAGGATCGGATTGCGGATTTTGTGTAGGTATCCGCATATCTGCGTATCCGCAAAAATAAAGAAATAAATAAGTAAATATTCTTTTTATGTTTTATTTCAACTAATAATTATCATATATGTTGTATTATTTTAATTTATTATTTAAGAAAAGTATGTTTAATATTATTTTAAGAGTAAACATATTTAAAAAAATAGAAAAAATAAATTTTATTAATATTTTTTAATAAAAATAAGTTCTTAAAAATATTTTTATATTTTGCGGATATATCCGATATTTGATCTGATACGATCCTCAAATGTGCGGATCGGATCCAAGCTTAAAAACTGCGAATATTGGATCCGATTCGATGATTTTATTGCGGATCGGATCAAAATTTTGGCCATATCCGATCCAATTTGATCCGCGTTCACCCCTAGTTCCTGCAGGGGGTATTATATAGCGACTAAATTTCATGATGTAACCAATAATGTTTTCTGGAAAATGATATATAGGTGTCCATATAAGCTATTCGGACAACAATAGAATCCTCCAATTTGAGAAAATTTCATCAATTATTTCAATAACTTTCGGAGAACGCAATAATCTTTAGTGAGTTTAAATGCCACTGTGAATCAAGAATAAAAGATAGGGGGAGAGCTCAAACCTTGGAATGTGATTTCAGAATTTACCAATTTTATTGATGGCAACGAGTTGATGGACCTAGGCATGGTGGAGAGTGTAACATCCTTACTATCAGAATGTCACGCTTCTGGCTGTGCCACTCTGATAGCGATAATATTACGACAACTTCTATATACTTAATAATAAAATAGGAGCTTTTAACTCAAAACTATCTCGCTGTTTTCTTTGAAAAACTGAAAGTTCTTTTTCTTTTTACAAACAGGCATATAAACAAATTCAATCACAATCTTCATATATATATATATATATATAACATGCAAGACTTCTTATACAAGTAATTTACAAATATACCAGACATACATTTCATTACAAATCACACTCCTATCCCTCTTACAAAAAAAATTTAAGACTTCTTATACAAGTAATTTACAAATATACTAGACATACATTTCATTACAAATCACACTCCTATCCCTCTTACAAAAAAATGTATAACAAAGCGAGGAAAAAACTATAACCAAGATATATACAACACAATCAGATGCGCAGAAGAAACTCCTTAAACTCTTCGTCCACCCTGTAAAGAGAAATCTGTAAGGGGTGAGAACCTAACCACACGGTCTCGCCAGAGAAGTTCAGAATTGTTATAAGAGGATATGTATAAAGAAGAGTATGGATTTCAACCACAACAATTATCGTTTGTCTTATGAATCTATTCAAACATCAACGTATAAATAACCCAAAAATCCAACTTCATATCTTTATTTATAAAAAGTTTCGATCCGATAAATCACATAACATTTCAACCCATACCAAGGATCAATCAATCCAAACTTACCAATCATGGCCTCTGACTCAAGCATAACCAATCACGGCCTCCAGCCTAACATATAATCAAATCTCAGCTTCCGGTCTAACATAACCAACCAACACTCGGTCTCAAAACAGAATCAATCACCGGCACAAACAATGCTAGCCAAACACAATTAAAGAGCAGTTACAACAAGTACCACAATTAACAGTTAGACAGAATTCATCAGATAGACAAATCAAAATACTTAAGCACACTCAAACAATAACAAACAAATACAGTATGATGCATACCTGTCCTGCTGGCTATGAGTTCACGTATCAGTTAAATTGCCAGAACTCGACCTAAATCCAATTGGCATTTTCCGAATTAGTCTCTCTGTCGTGCATCCCCAGAAGGAATAATTCCGTGGGAGAGTGCCCTACCACCTTCTACTAGAGGTATACTCAGGGAAAAATATTCCGTGAGAGAGTGCCCTACCACCTTCCTCTGGATGCCGTAAAATTCCGTGGAATAGTGCCCTACCACCTTGCAACCAGAGAGAGACGTGGGAGAAATAGTCCAAGGGAAAGTGCCATACCACCTTCTCCAGTTTCAGCATACACAATTAAAAGAGAATGTGGAGAATATTCTGTTAGAGAGTGCCCTACTACCTTCTCCATATCCGCACCACAAACACATCCTCAGGAAGAAAAATTCCGTGGGACTATGTGGGACAAAACCACTACCCTTGTATCTTACCCACGTGTTTCAAATCTAAAATCTCTTTAAAAAAAACAAAAGAGCAAATTAAATCCATCTTTCTTTTATAAAACTCATTTTCATCAAACTAAAAGTCCTAAATTAACTTCAATAATCCATTTCTTCAATTCTATTACTCTTAAATCACTTTCAATTTTAACCAAGTACCGAAAACTACTTTTAACTTCATTCCTAAGTTTAAAACATTCCGTTACACTAAATCAAATTCAAATACTTTAAATTCACTAAATACTTTTCAAAACATAACCCTTTACTTAAAAGTAATCCAATGAAACTTATTTTGTTTAACCAATTTTCTAAAACTAACTTTAACTTCACTTTAAATTTAAAAGCTCTTCCCAAAAAATTCAAAAAACTATTCTTACTTCCCAATCATAATCTCAATTGAAACATAATCACTTATTTTAGAACAATTACTTAAAAATTCATTAAAAACACCCCAAGAATACAATTCTTTCCATAGTTAATCAAAATCAAATTAAATAATTTTTCAATCTAAATTTTTCAAATAACACTTCAAACAAATTTAATTTTTTATGAAATTTCGACAATATCTCCCTTAAAACTCGAACTTTACCACCCTTACAGGTTCTCTCATTCTCATAAATTCTCAATTTATCTTGATCCAAAATAGTACTTAATCCAAAATTTACCAAATCAAGGAATTCAATGTAACAAAAAAAGTACGGCAACCCATCACGTTCAATAATTCAAGCAAAACCACTTCAACAACCACCAACTCAATCAAGAAGCCACTAACTAAACATTCTCAATTAGTTAATAAATCAATCAAGCAAACAATTACATCCATTCCACGCAACTCAGTTCAATCCATAAGATTTACGAAATTATAAAAGTATATTTTTCATATCAATATCGACTTATAACAATTCTTGAAAATAAAAAAATTTTAAGAAAAGCCTCTACCTTGAACGGGACTCAACTACACGACAAACTCCTTTTTTTTCCTTTTAGTTCACGGCAACGACAGCCGCAACGTCCACAGAAATTCCGCTGTAACGCTGCGATAGCAACAAACGCAGCATGCAACAACAGTAACTTAACTCTAAGACATTAACGTCGCAAAATCCTTAACAAACTATAACAGAATACTAATCGCGAGGGTTTCGGAAGAGAAATACTTACTGTACCAAAGAGAAATGAAGGAATGGAGCAACAGCAGCTCCGGTGGTTGCTTCTGGCGAGCAGAACGGCGACAGAGAGCTCCGGCAGCAAAGCTCCTTCAATGATGATTGCCGTCGCTCCGACGGTGATAGAACGGGATCCCCAATGACATCGTGCAACACACGCCGGTGACTGCAGCAGCGATGGCAGCGAAGCTTCCCTCTCCCTGGCCTTCGCGGTTCTCTCATCTTTGCGAGCTCCCTGCCACTACGAAGCCCTGGTCCACAGCCGCGACGACGACGCTTTCGACGGCGATAGACGCGATGGAGTTGGCAGCTTCTAGGCGCAACGGCGGCGACAGGATGCAGCAGCTCGACAGCGGGATTCTTCGGCCCCACGAGTGACGTTCTCCATCGATAGCAACGACAAAGACTCCCTCTAGTGGCGGCGACGTACACGTCAATGATGGTCTCGTCCTTTTCGATGCGGCTCCCAGCTCTGCCGGCGCCGTCCTCTTTTTCTCCTCCTTTCTTTCTTTCTTCTGTGGGTGAAGGGTATGTAGGAAAGGGGGTGGCAGCGCTGAGTTAGGATTTTAGGATGTGTGTTTGTGTTGAGTGTGTTGTGTTAGGGTTAGGACTATTGTAAGTATTTTTAATAAAATAAAAGAGTAGAGTAGTAATTAAAAACCAAATATAGTTCAATATAATTACTTTTGAGAATAATATTTATTTATCAACTCACAAATTATTTTCAAGAAGTACTCTAATTTTAAATTAGATAATCAAATTATTTTTTTAATTTATAAAATAAAGTTCAAAATCTCAATTAACTCATAATTTAATTTTCAAAAATTTGGAACCTTACAGAGAGACCATTTACATGGTCAAAAGAAGAAGAGGTGCTGACTATATTGCAAAGAGATTGGACAAAATCCTAGTGGCTGGGGCTGATTACATAATTACCCGTCTTCTACAGTGACTAAATTATCAGAAAATGGGTCAGATCATGCACCACTTCTCTTGGATACTAGTTCTCAACTAGAGAAATCCAAAAAAAGGTTTAAATTCCAAAAAAGATAGTGTAGTTTGGTGGAAATTGGATCATAGATGGTTTCTAGGGTTCTCGATTTGAAGGCTCAGCAATGTTTGTACTTACACAAAAATTAAAATTATACTGACACAAACTTGTTCAATGATAACAGTTGTCCAATTCTAATCCTAAAAAGGAGATTGATAATTTTCTTAATAGAATTGAAACTCTCAGAGAAACAGGTATAAATGAAGGATAGCAATTGAATGAATTAGAAAAGGAGCTTGAAGCAGTCTACTATAAAAAAGAATGTTATTAAAAGAAAAAGTCGAGGATCAAATAGTTGAAAGAGGGTGACAAAAACATCAAATTCTTTCGTCACTTGTTCCAATCCCGGATTCAATATAATAACATCTGAAAATTAGAAAAGAATGATGAAAAATTCACCACCTCTCAAATAATCAAACATGTCATTAAAATAATTAAATTTATTTTTATCAATATAATATAAAAGTTTTATGAAA
>NC_029792.2:24446277-24446685 GCF_000816755.2 Arachis ipaensis
TTTTTGTGTACATATAATAATATAATAGAAAGAAAATTAACATTTTTTTTTAAAAAATAAATACTAAAAAGTCATCAGAATTTATTATTTTTTGCTATCACTTAGCCATCAACTTAATTGTTTTAGTGTAATTCTTTTAGTCTAGTAATTCAATATCACACTTTATTTCATACTTTTAAATATTAATGACTAATTGATGACCAAAAACAAATTATGATAGCTTTCTAGTATTTCTCTATTATAAAAATAAAAAATCTAATTTGCTATCAATCAACTTAATTGTTTTAGTGTAATTCTTTTAGTCTAGTAATTCAATATCACACTTTATTTCATACTTTTAAATATTAATGACTAATTGATGACCAAAAACAAATTATGATAGCTTTCTAGTATTTCTCTTTTCTCTAT
>NC_029792.2:24448126-24452484 GCF_000816755.2 Arachis ipaensis
AACACTTTTTTTTTCTTCATAGATAAAAAAAAAATCTTACCTTCAAAATTTACATGAAAATTTAAATAATTTAATGATAGAATAATTTCTATCAATTTAATAAGGTCACATCCCTGTTACGTAATGAATAATTGCTAATAGTTGAACTAATACTCATAGTTGTATGTATAGGTAGTATAAGCACAAGATGAAAAATACAGTTAGTAAGGTTAGAAGAGTTAGTTATCAGCTTGTGACTAATATTTATTCTTAGGTCTCTCTCCTCTCTCTCTCTCTCTCTCTCGCTACACCTAAATTTCACTTGTCATAACAAGCCACAATTAATTATTATGAATTTAACTAGTTCAAGTTAAGCAATCCAACATGAATCCGTAGGTTCACTTAATTATTAAAGGACATGATATAGTTTGACCCTAAAATATAAAATAAAAAAAAGAGAAAAAGAAAGTCAATAATGAAGGTTGTGCATAGTCTTGTATGTATCTGAAAAAACAAGAGAATCGGATACCTTTGTCTGTTTCTTACCCATAAATCATCGTATAAAGTTGTAGCAAAAGCGGCACATAGATGAAAATATATTCAAACGATCGAGTGTGCCGTGAAAACAAGACCTTGATTTTAATGTTGGGATGGACCAACAAAACAAACATAAAATTCGATGTTGCTACTACTTAGCTTTGTTGTGATGAATAATATATATGATGAGATGAATGAATGAATGAATGATGCCTTTTAATGCCTCTTATCTTATCAAACCAATCAATGCACGCAGCTGTCTAAATGCACCATCATATCTATCCCTTTCTTTTTACAAAGACATGCAATATATTTAAGAATTAAGAATGAAGAATGAAGAATTTCTTCTATCTATCTATCTACCACTATGCAAGATTTTCCTTACTTTTTTGTACATTCGTATACAATTCCTCACAACTGTCCTTCAACACAAAAAGGAGGAACCATCTTTTCAAATCGATATATTATATATTACATATATATCATCACTAATTAATTCATTTTTTAATTTTTATTTCTTCACCTTATTAGCTTGATCGTGTAATAATTAAGATCATTTTTCTAAATTTATTTTACACTTGATAATAAGAACATAAAAAAATTGAAATGTTTTATTTTAAGAAGAACAAAGTTAATTTTAAAAATTTTAGGTTAAGATATAAATAATGTTGGATCCGAAAAGTCATAGCAAAGATTTTTATTTTTGATATTGGGTTTGGTAGTGGTGTTTTTTTGGATTGTAAGTTGTTAAAGTGCAGAATTCGAATTCTAAGGTGTAAAAATTTTCTGTTTTAAAAAAATTAAAAAAAATTGAAATAAAGAAATTAAATCCTTCAATTTGGTTCTTTCTAGCGTTTTAAAAAAATACCAAAAATTATAGTATTAAATTATGGTATTAAATTATAATACTCATTTTATTTTCATAAAAAAAAATAGCTATGAATTTTTGTTTTGACATGCATAATGGCTTGACCAGCAAACGAAAATTACTGAGAGAAGAATAAAAAAGAAAGAGAGTGGGGGACCAAACCCAACTCAATATGAGAGTGATAGGCACAAGATTAAAGATTTTTCTTCTTCTTCTTTTTTATTTCTTTTGTGGTGAATTGTGATCTGTGTAGCGTGTGACACATTCTGATTCTCTCGTTGCCAGAGAAGGCAAAAGACGTAATATTCAGTTTGCTGTATTATACGAATGATTCCACATTTACGGCCAAACATCATTGGTACCAATGCCAAATTGATTTTTTATTTCCCATGTAATTTTTCACTACCATATAATATAATATATTATTAACATTCATCATACATAAACACAAAAATATTACACGAATTATTATGGCAGATATAAGTGACTTAATTTTCCTTTTAATGCAAATGTAAAAGCTTAAGCTTCTTTTTCCCTACTTTTTAATATAAAGTTTAGTCAATTAATTAAGAGAATATAATAAAGGTTAGCTATCCACCTTCACTATAAGATGTATAGAATGAAGTTAAGCTTTTATCATTTTTCATAGGATTTAGTGAAATAGTGCCCACTGGTTAAAGGTTTTTAACACAAGAAGTCTAAATTGAGAGTTGTGTACAACTGATAAATAGAACTTTTTATTTTTAATATGATGAAAGGAATGGTGTATACCTGAGTTATGGGGGTGTTTGGTGATTTACTGGCGTATGATGGTTGTCCAAGAGAAATCGGATCGTCCGATTAGAGGTACTGAAAACTCTGGGTCCGATTTGGCAGAAAACTTGGGTCCGATTTTAGAAAACTCTGGGTCCGATTTGTACCCCTCTCTCTGTGCAATGAAATTGGACCCTCCGATTTGTGTATTTTTCACAATTTTAAAAAACACCAAAAATTACAATATTAAAGTATATCACCACTTCTACTTTTATAACAAAAAAAATTAGCCATAAAAATACAATTTGTATCCGCAGATATCTAATTTGGTGGGAGTGAATTGACAACACAATATATATTCTATAAATTAAATTTTTGTAAGGGATCGGAGTAGTAGTTTTAATTAATAAAGTGTATTTTATATTACATTTTGTATTAAAATAATCTAAATAATTAATATTAAGTTAAAAATAATTACTTATCAATTTTTTTAAGAATCAATTTGATATTTTAAAACAAACATCTAAATGGTTTTGGTGTAAACAAATAAAAAAATAACTAATTTTTATCCAAAACAACATAATTTTAAATTAATTTGACATCATTTGAACAAGTGTACTTTGTACGTTTAAATCTATTTTTATGTAAATTTTTTTCTTTTCTGTGTTCAGTAAAGCATTCTGCTTAATAAAACCCTTTTAATTTAGTATAACGTTAGTTGCTAATATGCCTCTTAATCATCATGAAATAAAAATGGATTAAGCCATGTCTAAACATGGTGAATATCAAGATTATCAGAATAGCAATTGATTTAGCGATCAATTTTATTCTGATCCTAGAAAAATCATATCGATCACCAAATTGATTTAGGCATTTAGTAATGCTAAAATCAATCGTTATTCCAATCATTTCTTGTAGTGTATGCATCTCCGTAGTATAAATATTTTTAATTAATGTAAAAAAGAAGATGATATTTTTAATGAGATGGGGAATAATAATCCCTGAAGCTTTGAAAACAGTGATTAAGTGGTGAAGTGAAGAGCATATGTTTTTGTCCGCTATATGAGCGGTTAGAAGTAGATAGCATAGCCCATGATGATGATGATCATCCATGGTGAAAAACTAGCATCAAGTACCGAGTACGATAGCATCTTGCATGCTGTCTTTCTTGTGAAGGAAAAACCATGGTGGCCATGGTGCTATTGGCGTGCCAAGTCACGTCAGCACCACATGCTTCTTGTGTAGCCATTGTTCGTACTGTTTTACTACCCCTTCTTCCATGCCCATCACATCATCTCTTTTACCATTTTCATATTCTTCTTACATTTCTAACTAACTAACCCTTTTCCTTATTATTATTATATCAAATACAATCCATATAAACAAGTTTAATTACATATAACTGTAATTTTAACAACATTTGCCATGTAAATAGTCATTAGAAAGCAAAGTTTTCAAAAATCGAATTGTTAATAAATTGTTGGAATTAGATGTTCAATAGTTAAAAGATTAAACAAAGTTCAATTAAAATTGAACTAGAGATATAATAAAATAATATATTTATTGATAAAATATATAGTTGGTAAAGAAAATATATAGTTTATATAAAAAAAATTTTTTATTATTTTAAACTGGTTAACTATTAAAAGTCGAATTAATTTAACCGATTTATCAATTTTAATCGGTTCGTTGACAATCATTTTTATTCTGAAACGAATTAGTCTAGTTAAACCGTTTGAACCAACTAATTTTCTTTTTGATTCTTAGAATCATATTAAAAAAAATGAAATGTAATTAAATGACTGTAAAAAAAATATTACAAATATAGTATTTGTTACGGTTAAGTAGAGATGTAAGCGAGTATGAATAACCCAATTACCCGATTAAACCTAATCTGATCCGATTTTTATAGATACTATATATGATTACTATAGGGGTGTAAAATGTAAGGAAAATGATAAGGGGACAATGACTTTGTTGAACAATATGAATAATCACCAATCAAATAAAAACACACTACATCTTTAAATAATTAACCCTCTAAATTTTAATATTAAAATAACCATATGTACACTAGTAAAATGAACATCCAATTATCTATTGTTTACATTGTTTAATATTTTCATTGTTTATCTATATTTTTTCAAAATGTAATTACATCCAACTTTAATTGGTTGAGTATTAGATCTGAGGATACGAAATCCCTATCCGATTACTCAAA
>NC_029792.2:24452619-24458806 GCF_000816755.2 Arachis ipaensis
ATAATTTTTATCAATTTAAATTTTTTTCTTAATTTTTTTACAAATTTAATTTTGATCAGGTATCTAATTAAGTAATTATTCGGACCGATCTAACTTGTATTTAAACGGTTCAGTTTTGATACGGTTCATGAAAAAAAACTCTAACTCGATCTGATCCAAACCGATCTATTTTGATCAAATCTAATATGATTACACCTTCCTAAGTTCTCTATTGGCAGTTCTGAACCTTCTATATACCATATCCAATTGTGTTTGAAGTATTTTTACATTAGTAAAAAAAATAATTCTGTCAAATAAAGGATTTACATTTACTTGGTTTGTGTGATCATGATCTTGGAGTAAATTATTGATACATAATTTATATATTAGAACGCAAGAAAGTTTTGAAGACTAAGGAAAGAACAAGGGAACAGTTTGGCACTGCACAATTAAAGGAATAAATTTCCTTTTGTTCGTTCTAGCTAGTCCTTTAAGGCTTCCATGGAAAACATGACATGTCTCTCTCAACCCTCTCTACCCTCTCTACCCTACCCTCTCCCAATCCTATGAATGCTTTACAGGCTTTACATTTAAAAATCTAGTGACTCATTATCATAAAAAGCTCAATACCTATCCTCTTATGCTGTTATGCATTATTTCATTGATTGAATTGAAGTGACTAAAACTAACTAAAACAGAAGGACACCAAACTTAGCTAAATCCAATGTTTAATTCTGTTACTTACTCCAATGCATCATGTAGCTGAAATATTTGCAGCAAACCACATAACTTGTTATCATAGTTATAACCAATTAAATAGTATATCGCGTAACAATTCATCTGCGTACTTAAATGTCATAGATATATTTTTTATATAAAATATTTTACATATAGCGTATTGAATGTATTGCATTCTGTGTAACTATACCCGTTATTATTTTTATGATGTAATTATATATATAGTGTAGTTGAAAGCATGGATTGTCCTATGCACTATGCATGTGATATGGGGTCCCTTGTTCAACTCCGTATCAGAAATCACATCAACAAACAAGAACAAACAAAAGGAAGAGAGAAAGAATCCTCCTCTTTCCATTTTGTAGTTCCTTGAGGACCAATAGTTGAGCATTTACCATGAACGCGCTCTAGAGTCATCTGAGAGAACTGTCTCTTTCAAACTAAACCATTCATGCAAAATCCATCCCCCACTTCCCACTTACTCCAACAATTTAGATTTAAATTTTCTCTTATTAGCTTTTCATTACACACAAAAACCTTCTCTATGCATTGCATTGGTTCCCCCCATTCTACTACTAATACAAGATAATTGCTTACGAGAGTTGGCACATGTGGTAAACACTCGAAATATATATTCGGGCTGTTCCTGATGGGCGATTTATAAGTACTTATGTAACTAAATTTTGTTGTAAGTAAGAACAAGAATTAAGAACATAATTAACTTAAAAGGTGGTTGTGGTCCACACTGCTTCCACCTTCCTTGTCTACCTTTTTGCCCCCTATAAACCCCCCTACACTCCTCTTCTTCCACTCCCATTTCTTCCCAAAGAGGAGGTTCAAAAAGGCTATTTTCTTCTTCCTCTTCATTGTTGTCATTGTCACAATGGAGGCCAGGATGAGGAGAACAACAGTTGAGAAGATGAGGAAGGATAGCACAGTTGATGAGGTAGAAGAGGAGTTAGAAGAGGAAGATGAGAGTGGTGTTGGTGATGGTGTCCTTGCAGAAGAAGAGAAGAAGAAAAGTGCTGTTGGAAGTGGGAGAAGAGGATCAAATGGGGCAGGAGGAGTTTCTCCACCTTCCTGCCAGGCTGAGAGGTGTGGCGCCGACTTGACCGAGGCAAAAAGATACCACCGCCGCCATAAGGTGTGTGAGTTTCATTCCAAGGCACCTGTGGTGGTGGTTGCAGGGATGAGGCAGAGGTTTTGCCAGCAATGTAGCAGGTGTTCAATTCACAGCATTTTTCTCTTGGTGTGAATATTGTTTTGTTTTTCTCCTTTTTTCCTTAAGCGGTTTACTTAGAAACTAAGCATAGTACTAATTCTGAGGTAAATCTTGAAACTATTAACATGCATCTTAAATGATTTTGTTAATACATTAAGAAATTGAATCTTCACAAAGATCATTATTGTTGGGTATAGTTCAAAGTACTAGTTCCATGTGTCTTACCTTGTAGAAATATCTCTGATGAGTCTGTGTAGGTTCCATGACCTGGCAGAATTTGATGAAGCCAAAAGAAGCTGCCGCAGGCGCTTGGCCGGACACAACGAGAGACGCCGGAAGAGCAACATAGAGCCTTGCAACGAGGGAAGCGGCCGAGGCGGCAAAGGGCAACCCCCTAAGGAAAGCCACTGCAGAAACACCGACGATCGGGGAAGAACTCAGATGAACATTTCAGGGAGCTCTGGCTACAAGTCCTTCCATATCAGATGAAGTGAATCTGTGCTCAGCAGGCTCCCTCTCTTCTGTCACCCTATGGTTCCTTGCATTCCAAGGCATATAATAAGAAAAAGAAAAATCCCCTTTTTTCTATGTTAGAATAATAAGAATGTAATCAAGAGAAAACTATCAATATCTAAAGGGGTGTGTCATTTGAGATGTAAACTAGTTTGTTTTCATGCAGCTTTATGCTTTGTTTTACCTACTCAGTTACTTTATTGTGTTTTTGTGTGCCTTAGTATATAATAATTATCCTGTTATATAAGTCTTTGAATGGTGTACTTTCACTCCACATGATTAGAATAAAATCTCTGTTGCTTCTTGTGGGTAAATTCTCACACCTCAGTTTATGCTATACTAATAAAATGTGTGCTAGATACTGATTCTGTTTGAGACTGGAAACACATTATTTTATTGATTTGGTTTCATTTTGAAGATGCATTTTTTCCCAATATGGCATCAAATGTCTACACAAAATATTTGTAACCTCTATTCCTTTGATGAAGGGTCATTCCCAGCTTCATTTTTAAAAGCGGTTATTATAAAGAAATTCTAAGTCTATGCTTAGTAAGTGTTTTAGAACAAAAAATAGAGAGACAGAGACAATGAAGAGAAAGGCAAGATTAAAGAATTATGTCTTTGTTTCTTTTCTTACAGTTTCCAACTTTTGGGTAGACACAAAGTTAGTCAAATTGTCTTGGGACAAAAACATTTTACTTAATTATGTATCTGTCTCTTTTTCCAAACAAAATTATATCTCTCAAATCTTTAAAAATTATGACACTAACCAAACTTATTTGCATATAAACAGATTAGGCTGCAGTTTGGTCTTACACAATCAGGAACTAAATCTGTCCCACATTGTTACTTAAAATAATGGGTTCTCACAGTTGGTTTTTATCAAGGAAGTTAAAAGATCACACCCTGAAATGTGGTTTCTTACAATGAAACCACATGATGAAGCTCTGTCCATATATTGAAATATGTTACACTTGAAAGTTTCTGAAACATCATATATTATCTTTTTTGTTCACTGAAATTTCACAACAATGCAGGATATATCATCTGTGCTTTTCCTGTTAAGTGCTTCTTCAGTAAGGCGTTTCGCCGAAGACCGAGCATCCTTTATGTCTTTGATGGTATTAACTGCTTCTTGATTTGTCATTACCTGGAATGAAATGAACGAACATATTTGAACACTATGTGTACATGTATGAGAAGATCCATAATGTGCATGGAATGATATTCATTTATCAAAATTAACCTTCCATAATCCATCACTTGCTAATATGAGGAATTCTACATCATCTTGTACAAGCTCCACTGTCACATGTGGTTCTGAACTCAAGTGTTTCTTCAGACTTTTGTCACCAAATGCCCTTGATACTGCCAACCGGCCATCAACCCTTGGAACGTCGCCTGAATTGATGACAAAGGATTCATTCTTAGCACCGGAATGAATTTGAGTGGTCAACAAAATTAGATCAGGGAAACAAATATAAGCTCCCTGAGCTTACAAACCATGACTGGACAACCTAGTTCAACACTAATAAGATCATAGATTAATAAAATGCCATACCTGGAAATTTTGACACAAAACCACCTCTATTTTTTATATCTTCACTTTCTATGTGTGGCTCATGATCCTCCGATAGTTGTTTGGCAAGGCCTTTCTTGCATAAGACGGCCCGAGAATCACCAATATTAGCTATGACTAACTTCTGACAATTCATCAATATTGCAGTAACAGCAGTTGAACCCCCTCTACCCAGTTCACCTGATTTCTCCAAAATGCTAGAATCGGTTATACTATAGGCTCTCCTGACAGCATTTTCAGGATCTTTCCAGAAGTCAGGCTACATGTGATGAAGACAAAAAGGAATGATTACACTTCCGTAACACATTGCAATCATATTCATTCAAATTGAATTGGCACTATGATGCTACTTTCCAATTTGGCCTTGAGGATGTGGGAATCTGACTTAAACAAAAACCAACCCATAGATTTAGTACTAACCATAAAAGGCAAGGATTCGACCTTACCTCTTTTAAGATGTTTTCAAACAAGTGAGACCGCAAGTAATTAGGCACATTGTGACCGGCATGGCCATCGAATATCGCAAACAAGCCTAGTTCATTGCTATCAACTTGCTTAAATTCAGCAACAACAAAATCCTCCATGGCATGGTATGATCTTCCCTTTACTAAGTGAAATCCATGAGTTACACGCCTTGAAATCTTGCTCTTTCCTTTCCCTGAGTCAGGTTCCGATGAACGCAGCCCAACTTTTTCCTGCATGCAATATTATGCTCATGTCAGAATGGAGCAATTCCACAATTGCAACATTCATAAGGGCAAGACAAATAAGCAAACAGATAGTGTGCATTGAAGAAAGCAATCCAATATCTTTTATAATAGCTTTTGCAAACTACTTGAAAAACCACAGGTCCATGTAAAGGAACAGGTGGATCTGGATGGTAAAGCATGCTTTGTTCTTTGATAAAAAGATGATTACAAAAAGGGTAAAGAAAGTGAGAAGTAAACTGTAGAAAACAGTGCCAATTGCCAAGAGGAAGAGCAAGCTGGTATTTTCACAATTCACATTCATGATTACCAGAAACAAAGATACAATTACAGATTACAATCATGAATTCTAGTAATTTATCTTTTTCTTCGTATACAGATCAAAGCAAGTTGAAAGATTGAACTTTTCCCCAATTCAGAAAAATAATTTATGACACTGTCAGAAGTCAAAGTCAATGATTGTAGAGATAAGTGCATTCATGAGTTAGGACAATGACAACCACAAATAAAAAATGAATAATCAATGGAGTTCATAGTAATTGAGCAATAGAAGCAATCCAATTGAACTAGCTGATGAGTATTAACATAAAAAATTAAAGATCTATATGCATAATTTCACCATAAAAGAAAAGCAAGAGAAAAAAAAGTTTCCTTTTTGTTTTTCTGATGCAATCATTAAAGCAATAAGTCCAATAAAAACAAGTGAGAATGAAGAATACCTTCATCTTATGGAGGATTTCTCTTGCAGCCATAGCTGAGTGGAGAGGAAGGTTGTGTGTTGTGCGTGGTGATGAGAGTAGAAGAAGAAACAAAAAACAAGTAAGTGGTGTTTAGAGATTCCCTTCACGTTTTTAAGAGACAAGACCACTGTGACTAACTTTAGTTTGTTTTGCTAACTAATAAAACTGCTATTTAACTCTTCTTACTTTCTTTCCCTTCTTTTGCTTCTTTTGTTTTTGGGGGGGGTAAAATAAAATCTATCTACTGATTATATATCATTAAAGTTAGATTTCTTCAATATTAATCAAATTTATTATGTCCAATCAACTTAAATAAAATTAATTAAATAAATTAAAGATAAGAAATTTTTATTTTTTCATATATCACTTTTATTTTTATAAAAGTTAATACATGTTTATATTAATCTTATTTATTTTTATTTTTTAATGATTTTTATTCAAATTTTTATTTTAAAAAAGGTCCACCTTTCCTGAAGATGGAATCATGTTCGAAGTTTTATAATAAATAGTTAAAACAACGTATATTTTTTGACAAAATTGGATTTTTTAAGTATAATGTAAATATTTTATTTGATAAATTGTATAATATTATCAAGGAGTAATTGTTCTATTTTAAAGAATATATAATTTTTCTCATTATTTTTTATATTTTAATATTAAAAATAGTAAAATTTTGAATTTAATCATTATTTTGTAAAATTTTGTAGTA
>NC_029792.2:24458831-24459157 GCF_000816755.2 Arachis ipaensis
CTGTAATAAACATAATATTGGTGTTATGAGGGTTGAATATATAATTTCAAACTAAAATAAGTTGTTTAGTCACCCAAAAAAAACTAAAATAAGTTGTTTAAAAATAAACCATTAAATTATACACAAGCACAACGATCATATAACAACCACTATATAAAATGATTATTAGAAAAAACGTGTTGATAAAATTAGAAATTATTTTAATTGTAGATATATTTTAGTATGTGATGTGCTCTTATGTTTTTTTTTTTTTTACGATATTTAAGAGAAAAAATCATGTGAAATTAGGCGTCCATTTTGTTTGGAGATGAGTAGTTCACGGTTTA
>NC_029792.2:24459218-24479300 GCF_000816755.2 Arachis ipaensis
ACTCTATATATATAATATTATTGAAAAAACAAAATATCGTAAATTTATTTTCTTAAGCCAAATGACAGCTAAGTGATCACATTTTTATACTTGAAATTTGACTGATGTTTCTAACCAAATTTGTTTGGAAAGAAATATATTTTTTAATTGAAAAGTTGACTCATGTACTTGTAAATGTGTATTTATCAAACTAGAGTTTTGATCCGTCCGTTAGCTATAATTCAGCTCAGGTAAAACTATAAATCGGAATTTGATTAAAACTAAATACACACGTGGAGAGTATATGTTTTGCTCTCCTAACGGACTTATTCTATAAAATCAAATAAAATCAAATAACTATGTGTCAACTCAGATGGGCACAGCAATCTCTTCGCAAATCTCTCTAAACAAGCTTACTAAAGAGCAGTTGTCACATAATTAGACCCACTAAATAACAGCTCCGCAATATTAGACCCACTAAGTAAGTAGCACAACAATTCTATAAATACATATTCATTCCTGACATGAAAGAGGTACGTTATTCATTTTGAATAACTCATATTTATCTTCTACTCTTACTAACTTGAGCGTTGGAGTGCCTTTGCAGGTGCCCACCGCCACCGTTCTTCGAGAAAACCGATGTATCATCCTTCTTGTCCAAGGAGAAGCGAGTCCGATCATCAGGAAAACGAGCTATACCTTGAAGTCGGCCACTCACACAAGAATATTTGGCGCCCACCGTGGGCTGAAATTAAATAACCCCACGATAACCTTTTGTTATTATTTTTGTAGGTCAATGCCTGATGATGTTCCCCCACCTACTCATGGTGAACTGGTGGCAATGAACATCACTCTCGGAGACAAAGAAAATGGCCGTTGTTCTGACTCATAGACCAACGGGAGCAAAAACGAGAGAAACAAGAAAGGGACCGAATAAACTAATTGGAATTATATTCGAGTTTTTTAACCAAATTTAACTTCACATATTACTCGTGAATGAGTATTCGCTTTATTTTTTATTTTACATTGCTTTGCTCTAATCAAAATATTTATTATTATGCCGAATTGCTCTTTTTTTCTTTTATGTTGCCGACAATAAAAAATTTAAGCAACTTACAATGATAACGATACTTTCTCATTGATTACTGTCTCATTGATTTTTAGCAAAGTAACATAATACATAACTACTTTTTACTTTCTCATTGATTTTTAGCAAAGTAGCATAATACATAACTACTTTTTGCTATTTTAGGATTTGAACCCAAGACTTCTTGGTTAAACTGAAAGATATTTACCAATTTGACTAATGTCACATTTCTGATAGATGAAATTGTCATTATCATTCATAGTGTCATGAAATTGGGACTTATCTAATTCAAATCTACAAAAATAAAGGTCTCACTGTAATGTTGCTCTACATCTTTTTTTATTTGTTACTTCCTTTTTTTTAGACCTCAATCATATCTCATGAGCAAATTTCATCTTCTCCTCCAGCAATTCAGAGAGTTATAACTTATGAACCTATAAGTCTTGACAATTCTACTTCGGTAAAATCATGTATATGCATGATCTAATTTGCTCTACTACTTTATATATTCGAATTGCTTCGCATTATGTATGTATTTTATCATTTCATGTATCAAAATCAATCAATCAATCCAAAAATAAAATTGGCTATTAATCAATCCGAAAAAAATGATTTTTTACCAATCAAAAAGCAAACTCAATTAGCAATTATCTCAATTTATTTTTCTATTTTACCATAATTTATGCATGTTTACTTTCAATCCATTTTATTTGTGTTACAAATCTTTATTATTCATTCAACATTCAATAATTAATTGCTTTGGTCAAGAAATTTGTCGATAAGTTGCTGTAGGTTGAAAAAATTCTCAAGACAATTGATCATTACATTCTCGGATCATACAATCGATTCGGTCAACGAATACATATTTTTGAACTTTTCAGTTCGCGTCAATAAAATACTATATGACATCCATGAAAAATTGTTCTCTCAAGCAGAAAAGTATCCCACACAATTATATTGATCGAACAACTCTTATCATTCAATTGGTTTTGAATAAATATTGACTAACTGACTAAGTTTGGGGGCTACCACTCATTGAATAGCCATAACTATCTCACTTTCTAATCTTTTTTATTCATCTTTATTTATTTGTTTATCTATTTCATCTGTTCGATCGTTTACAATCTTTCAATATAACTTTTTTACTACTAATTTTTTTTATTTTTCTCTCTTTTCAATCTAGCAAGTTGAGCTTGGGGGCTGCCATAATCACAATTCCGATTTATAGGTTAGAAGCTCAACCTGTTTAATTGAAAACTTTCACATGTCAAACTTGGGGGCTATGATCCGTCCGTTGGCTATAATTCGGCTCAGGTAAAACTATAAATCGGAATCTGGTTAAAACTAAATACACACGTGGAGAGTATGTGTTTTCCTCTCCTAACAGACTTATCCTATAAAATCAAATAACTGTGTGCCAACCTAGATGGGCACGGGAATCTCTTCGCAAATCTCTCTAAACAAGCTCACTAAAGAGCAGTTATCACATAATTAGACCCACTAAGTAACAGCTCCACAATATTAGACCCACTAAGTAACCGCCTATAGCAGAACAATTCTATAAATACATCCTGACATGAAAAAGGTATGTTATTCATTCTGAATAACTCATATTTATCTTTTACTCTTACTAACTTGAGCGTTGGAGTGCCTTTGCAAGTGCCCACCGCCGCCGTTCTTCGAGGAAACCGATGTATCATCCTTCTTGTCCAAGGAGAAGCGAGCTCAATCATAGGAAAACGAGCTATACCTTGAAGTTGGCCACTCACGCAAGAACAAGTTTAAATGAACGTGATTTTATAGAATTCATTTTGGGTAGAAGTGAGTTTGTACCAACATAATTTATGTTTGATAATTTTATATCAAAATTAATTTTGATAAAATGAATATTGTTTGGATAATATTACTTAAAATCACTTTTAAATAAATAATTACTAAAAAATACATGACATTAAATTAAATAATTATCTTTTTGTAGTGCGATTTGGATCAATTTTAAAAGAAAAATCAATCCAATTTAAAGCATATAATTTGTTACGGTTTTGATTAGATATGTTTGATTTTAGTTTTTAAATTCGATCCAATACGATTCAAATTTTTGCGAAATAATATATCTAACAAATTCAATATTAATTTAAAATTTAAATTTAATAATAAAATAGTAATATTAAATTATATTTTGCGGTTGTATTAGATTAGTTTAGTTCGATTTTAAAGAGTGAATATAAAATCTGACCCAATCTATATAATTTATCAAAATAAAATCCGATCTAATCCAAATTAATATGATTTTGATCGATTTTTTATTTTAGATTGGATAGTGTTTTTGGTTGGATTGGATTGGATTTAACACCTCTACTTACAATTAATGATAAATTTATATTCAACTTTATTTCATATATTTAATGTTTTAAATTTGAAGTCTTAAAATGTATTCCGCATCCATTTTGTTTAATTTGTTGATACTATAAAATATATTCAAATAACTTTTAGCTACTATGATTTAGTGCTATATGCATAATAAAACTCTATTATTGTTGTCCACTTTTTTAGAAAAATATTTTATATCTATATGTAATTATCTCATAAATAACCGGTATTTCTTTAAATGCTAGAAATTATTACTAGCGACTTCTCTTAAATATTTAAAGAAAATGTATGAATTTTCAAAATATAAGGATACAAAAGTAATGCTCCATGCTAGTTATATTGATGTATGCTTCACTCTTTAATTGATACAAGAGGATAAGAAATTTAATGATATGTCAGAAAGTTGTTTGTTATTCGACTACCTTTTAACAATATTTTAAGACCAAAATATGTATAGAATAGATATTTTCATGAACTCTCAATGATATTTTATATCAATGAAGAATATTATTAACCATGAAGGATGGGTTTTATTAACTGCAGTGTAATATTTTAAATTTTTTTAATGGGATAAGTACTATTTTGGTATCTAAAGTTTGAGGTCGAAATTGAAATCGTCCTTAACGTTTTTTTGATTTAAAATGGTCTCCTAACATTATATTTAATATTAAAATCATCCATTTTAACATAATAATTTTTTAAATAACATAAATACCCCTTTATCACCACTCTTATACCACTGTGGTCATCTCTATATTTCATCTCAATAGTCACAAGTTACTACAACCTCATCTCTATGCTTCATCTCAATGGTCACAAGTTACCATAACCAACAATATCACACTTTAAATTCTTCAAATTCAATAACAACAATAATAACAAATTTTTCTTTCAAATTCAACCACAATAACAACAAAAGATAAAAAGAATCTAACTTCAAAAATCATTGAACGTAATTTGAAATCATTGAAGATCTTAATAATTTAAAATATTTGAACCCTAACTTCAGAAAATTAGGAACCAAACCTCAACTTGCCAAATTAGGAACATTGGACGACGGTCACTCACTCACCTCCTCACGCATTGTCACACTCCCTGACTCATACTGTCGTCTCACGTATAGCACCGCAGCAACGTCGTCAACGTCTCCAACAGTGACGTCATCTCCAGTCGTCCAACGTCCGTCGTCCTTTCTCGCGTGGGTCATCTCAAACCCTAATTAACCATAATCTTGGAGGTTCTTTCTTTTTTACCTTCACTTTCACCATCGTGTTTGCATGGGAGAGAGAGGGAGAGGGAGAGGGGGGAGTGACAACGCAACAGAAAATCGAAGCATAAGGAAAAGGAGAGGAAGATGTTTGTGCTTGCTCCTATTGCGAGGCCCCTTACTAGCAAGAAGCTCTGCAAGCGAACCTTGCGACCGTTATTTGGGAAGGAGGTGGAGAAAAGGATGGCGGTAGCTGAAGGATTACTATGTGTTCATAACACGCAACAGAAGAAAAAAAATAATATTAAAGATCTATTTTGTACTTAAATTTTATTCTAGTAACATATAAATCAAATCTAAATACCTGAATACACTATTAAAAATAATTTTCTCCTTTTATGGTACGAAGACACTATACGTATTCACATCGATGCCAACTTTTGCTGTCAATTCTTTGACCAATAGATATTTGATCTAAATTGAAAACACTTCTTTGTAACTCTTTGCTCACCATAAAATTCTTTATGCTCACATATATTTGTATATGTAGATATAAAGGAATCAAACTCTTGTGTTGGTTAGTCTGTGTCCTCTACTCTTGTCATACATATATATAGTATGAGATTTGTTATTGATTTTAAATTTGAATCTCAATCCAAATTTAAATCATATCTTATTTCAAACCTGAATCTTATCTTATCTTATTTCAAATTAAAATCTTATGAATCATATCATATCACAATTTAATTTGAAACAGAATCAGTTAGGGTCTTATCCAAACTTAGAATTCAAATTTAGAAATAGAATAATTAATTATTCTTAATTAATTCTCACTTAATATTCTCAAATACTATATTATTATATTCTTGGTGCTATCAAAAAATATAATAATATTCTATTTGAATTAATATAATTATTTATTTTGATCAAACCAAAATAATAATTAAATAATTCTTTAACAAAGATCAGAACACTCGTTAGTGTGTGACCCCATAAGTTAAATACTAAGCGGGTAGTAAATTAGTCATACTAAATTTACTAATCAAGGTTGGCGTCTAGCAACACTCCTTAATAACCCGATACTATGAAGTAATATATTTTTCCTAAGAACTTGAGAAGAACAAAATATAATTTCTTCCATCATTCCACCTCTTGGTTAACCTTTGTTACTATTATTATAATGAACTGTGAATGACCTAAAAAAATTTATTTCTTCATTCATTCATTTTTCTTGGCCAAGATTTTATTCAACTCAGTCATTTTAATCATAGAGGTCAGACTCTTTACCGAAAGTTGATAGATTTTTTATTGACTAATCATTGATTCTACAAATATTTAAATTATACCCAATATCCATTCAACTAGCACCCTAGGATATTAGGTTCCGAAATCAAAGTATAATAAATACATTATTAATTATTATGACAGTCGCAGGTTAAAGGAAATTCTATTACCATGTTCATCTTGAGAATATTCTATTGACAAATTTGCGATAATTATAATTATTAGGAATTCTCAAAATGAGTCAGTTCAACGGTTTTATATATATATATATATATATATATATATTGATCTTTTCGGATTATTAATGTCCTTTTAATAATCCTATTACCAAGAACAATTTAGATTAAATTATAAAAGATTTATCTCTCAATGTTATGATTACTATCACAATGATAAATCTCTAAATTTAATTAAAGACTTTATTATATTAACTATTTAATTAAATAATACATATAAATTATTTGACACATGATTAATTAGATTGTGGTTATACTACTTATTTTCAACAGCAGTAGTGAAAAGGAGGTTGTAAGTAGATGATGGAGGATGATGGTTGAGGATGATGCTCTCTAATGAAAGATGATGAGAGAAACAGGGAAGAGTGTATTTTTTATATAAAGGATAGCAGTAGTGAAAAGGAGGTTGTAAGTAGATGATGGAGGATGATGGTTGAGGATGATGCTCTCTGATGACAGATGATGAGAGAAAGAGGGAAGAGTGTATTTTTTATATAAAAGATAAATCTATTAAAAGGATGATTTTAATACTAAATATAATATTGGGAATCATTTTGAACCAAAAAAAAGGTTAAAGATAATTTTGATTTTGATGCCAAATTATAAGTACTAAAATAGTACTTATCTTTTTTTTTTTTAATTATTGATCATTTTAAGTTGATTAAATTTTAACACTATTATTATGAGCTTGTTTGGGCACCATTCTTGCAAAAGATTTTTTTTTAAATGATATTTTTTTAAGATCTTTTATAAAAGTAAAAGTGATTTTATATTTAGATATCTCATGTAAAAAGATCTTTTTATCTATCAATTATGTTTGGGTAAAATAGGATAAAAGTACTTTTATGTTCATTTATGATGTGAAAAACATCTTTTTTTTTTTTTAAGAAAAAAGAGATCTTTTAAAAAAAAGATGCAAATTGTAACTTCTCAAAAAAGATATTTTTTTATTTTACTAATACTTTTACTTTTACTATTAGAAATTTGCTAAACACACTAAAAAATTAAAAAAAAAACATTTTTCATTGAAAAAGATTTTTTTTTATCGATTTAATGACCCCCAAATAACTACTATGTATTATGTGTAGAATTAACCATGTGAAATAATGAGATTAAGCAGTTATGCTTATTTGATTTAGATAAATTTTTACAATTTTATAACAAAATCCTAAATATACTATCTTCTAATGTCTTTAGCAACTGGAGTAGATAGTTCTTTGTTTGCTAAAAGAATAGTTATAGGATAGAGAAATGAGTTAAAACAAATAACTTTGACCACGTTAGCCTTTATAACACATCTAAGAAAAAAATTATACAATATCTTTAGAGTTGTAACCTCCCATAATATATAAACTATTAATATATTTTTTCTCAAAGTAAGTTCGCCTGAAATTGTAGTAGTACCATCTACTAAAATTTGACTTTTTTTTTTTCATGCATTTACCACCTTGAGCTTGAGATTTTTTATGCATGCAAGTATTTTAAAGTACGTATTGATATATCAATTCAATAAATAATAATAATAGATATATCATATGTTTCTGTCAGTTAATTAAAGTAAATTTGATAAAGTTATTATGGTTGTTTATCCTAAAGTATTTTTGTCTTTAGTTATGGTTATGGAGTACGACAACAATATTTTTTTGGAGCTTGATTTCGGTTGAAATTTACTTAAATAGTAAATTACACTGGATTTTAACTCAGGTAACATTGAATCTTTATTCCTTTATAATAAAAAATGATAGTACACTTAAAATTTAAAATACTACTAAATATAATGAAAATTTCATATTTAAGATCTAATTCGGTTATCCTCAAACAATGATGGACCAAAAAAAAATTTAGTGATGGAAATATAAATATATTAAAATAAATTTTATTTAACATCCATATATTTATAATTTGAAATTACATTCTTTCCATCTTCTTCTATTTTCTTTTCTTAATTTCTTTTCCACTTAACTCCCTAATTTTGTTTTCTCTCCCAATTCATTCCTCTTTTAATTCATTCCGTTTTGTATGTATGTATTATTATTATGTGTGGTCCAGCATTGGAAACATATAAAACACACACATAACACGATGTGATTAGATCATCATTGGTTCCGGTTAGTTTATGTCTGTTGTCTGGGAGTACCTAAGGAGTACCTAATTAACAAGAAAGCATGAGGGAGCAATCAAGCATAGCGAAAGACCCCTGGAATCGGGAGGAGTACGTTCGGCTTGAACGAGATTCATTCAGTATTTTCGTGGACAGTTTACCAGCGGATATCTCGAAACGCGAGTTGTTTGGGTTATTCTCTTGGACGGGACGGATCAACGACATATACCTCTCAAGAAAGACGAGAAATGGGAAGATCTACCTATTTGCCTTCATACGATATACTACGAAGGGAGGAGCGTTGAAGGCTATTGCTAAAATGAATCACATGCTGTTAAGGGGAAAAAGCTTTAAGTATAGGAGGGATGCTTGAAGAGTGGCAGAGGTGGTGGCGGAGGGAAGGCCACACCACCGCCAGGCTGAGGTTAATAACGCGGTAAGGGAGCATACAGTTGGGATCCAGCCATCTCCAAACATGGTGCAGGGAGCACGGCCGAGTGCTCTAGATATTGCAACACATGCCATAGAGGAGGATTCCAAGAAAATGGGGGCAATGTTGCTGAAAGCCTCTGTTGCCAAGACCAGTCTCGAATGGCTGCAAAGGAGTGTGATTGGGAGTACTGTGAGACCAATTGACTTCAGACTATTGAATGAACTCAGCAGTAAAGCTTGGCCTCACGTTGTTAAAATCTGTGAGCTGGGGAGGTATAAGGCCTTGCTGATATTTGAGAGTACAAAGAGTGCGGAGGAGGCGTTGGAGGGTTGTGAGGATGGCCGCTGGCAGTTTTTCCATAGTATGTGCCGTTGGAATGATCATGAACGGAGTGTGAGGAGAAGAGTGTGGATTGAGTGTTCTGGCGTTCCACTATATGCCTGGTCCGAGGATACTTTTCGTGCGATTGGTAGCCAGTGGGGTGAGGTTGTGGCTTGTGCTAACGTTACAGCACCAAGTTTGTCGCTCCGGGCTGGTCGTATGCTGATCGATACCTGGAGGGTGACATCTATCTCGGAAAGGTTTTATTTAACTGTAGGGTCGACGGAGTTTGAGGTAATTGCTGAGGAACTTGGCAGTGATGAACATGGCTCTTTGGAGGGGGTGGTGGTGACTGATGTGATGCCAGGGGTTGCTGGGAGCATGGAGGTCATTAGCGGTACTTGAAATCCGATGAAGAGGGGGTGGCCGGGTCCGGCGGCTGAGGAGGTAGCCTTGCCGCATAGGATGGAAGGGGATCCGGAGGGCAGAAGCGTAATTATGGCCGATATTTTGGATGAATGGAGCAACAGTTTCTTGAATTCAAATTCTGTAACGGCCAAGAATATGGTTGCTGAGCTCAGGGGAGGAAGTGCTGAGATTGAAGAAAATGCGTCAGAGAGGACTCAGTCGTGGGACTTTGATGCGGACCGGGTGGTTGCTGTGGGAGAAATCACAAGCCAAATTTGTTTGGGCTCTAATAGCTCTAAGGCCCAGCTTGTTTACTCTAAGCCAAAGGGGGCAATGTTGGGCTTGACTTCCCGAGGCCCATCTACTCCTCATGCTGGTTCCGTGAAGGGGATGCAGATTGGGCCTGTTGCGAAGCGGGTTGTGGGTAATGCGGAGGGAGGATCTCAATCGGGTAGGTATGGGAGTGGTGATCCGTTTACATTGGGCGATGAAGCTGGGGAAGGAGACCACGGCGGCGTGGTCAGGTGTGATGCGGGGAGGAGAAGAGACGCAGATCGGGGCTTCGCCTTGGTGAGTACGACGCTGACTGTGGAGGCGGATGCTCACCCTGGGTCGCCGCACATGATGATGGGGATGGGTGGCGTGTGCAAGGCTGTTGACGTCGCGGGTGAAGTTGTTGAGGCGAGTCTGGGGGCACGGGGGTTGAGCGGGGCACTGGTGAAGGAGGTAGGCAGTGCTCTCGCGGGAGGGATGGTGCTGATGATGCCGCGGCTGATGGAGGGAGGAGGGCAGTGGATCTCGTTGGGAGGAATCCAGGTCGTGCAGGGGATGGCACTGGTTCTTTTGAGGTCAGCGGCAAGGGAGTGTCGTGCTCTCCGTTGGAAGGGGATGGGGCTAGCTTGGGAGATGAGTTGGCAGAGGGCAGGGACAGTGGCTGTCAGGGAGAGTTAGATACTAGTGTTCAGGGGAGAGTTTCAGCGGGTGTGCAAGGGGCCCCTTCTGATGCAGTGAGCGAAGCTGAGACGGAAACATCAGAGAACAAATGGACAGCTGATATGCAAGAAAACCAGGAAGCCTGGAAGCTTGCAGTAGAATCTGGAGCGGTACAGTATGATGAGGAAGATGACATCATGGCCATTCTACAGGCACAGAATGAGTTAATTGCGCAGAAGAAAAAACAGGCTAAGCGAAAGGAGAAAGCACGGAGGAGTCGGCCGAAGAATCGGAAAAAGGTGTGTATAAATGCTATACGATGATTTTTAGTTCTTGGAATATTAGGGGGTTGAAGGGGGTTGGTAAACTAAGTATGATTAAGAATTTTCGGAGAAAGTTTAATGTGCATATGCTAGGCTTGATAGAGACTAAGACAGAGATGGTGACAAATTTTGATATAGCGCAACTGTGGGGAAATGGCGCAGTTAAATGGGAGTTAGTTGGTTCGGTTGGTGCTGCGGGGGGACTGGTATTAATGTGGGACGACATGGTGTTTCGGATGAACAACTGTTATAAAGGGGCTCGCTGGATATGCTTGGAAGGTGTGCTGCTAAAAACTAACTTTTCCTGTGCTTTCTGTCTAGTTTATGGGCCACATGAAAGGGCGGAAAAACTCATTATGTGGGAAGAGTTGAGCTTCCTATCTGGGTTATGCCAAGTACCGTTCTGTTATATGGGGATTTTAACGAGGTAACTCATGTAGAAGAGAGAAAGGGTGCTACCTCTTTAACAGTGTCCGCAGAAGAGTTTAAATTGTGGATACAGGATATGGAGTTAGTGGACTTGGCAATAACTGATCGCTTATTCACCTGGTTTAGAGGGCAATCATGTAGCCGCATTGATAGGGAACTGGTTAGTTTAGAGTGGCTAGAAGAGTTTCCTGATACAAGACTGAGAGGGGGACCTAGAGGGTTATCAGACCATTGCCCAATGATCTTGGAGGCTACCTGGATTAGCGGGGGACCAAGACCATTTCGGAGCTTGGATTCGTGGTTTACCCATGATGGGTTCTTGAGAATGGTGAAGGAGGAGTGGAGGAACTTGGGGGAGGGACAGTTCATTGATAAACTAAAGGCTCTGATGACTCCACTGAGCAGATGGCATAGAGCCAATTTTGGGAATATAGACCAAAGGATTACACAGCTGGAGGATGAAATTAAGAAAGTAGATGACATGGTAAGTACTGGCACGGCTGATGGGACTATTGAAGCAAGAAGGAGAGCGTTGGTAAGCTTCTGTAGAAAATGGTATATCAGGAAGGAGCTTCATTGGAAGCAAATGTCCAGATCGCGGCACGTGAAGGAAATGGATAAAAATACCCGCTACTTCCACAATCTAGCCTCAGCACGAAGAAGGTCGAATATGATTGATTCCTTAATGGTTAATGGGAGGTTGATAAGGAACCAAGCGAGGATCAAGACGGCTATTCGAGACTTCTATAAGGGGTTGTACCACCAGGAGACATCGCCAGTGATTGGGTTCAGGGACGGGCTTGTAAAGCAGATCAATGAGGAAGAGGCACTGGAGCTAAAGATGCTGCCAACTATTGAAGAAATAAAGGAGGAAGTGTGGGATTGTGAGTCAACAAAGGCGCCAGGTAGTGATGGGTACAACATGAACTTCATAAAAAAATGCTGGGATGACTTAGGAAGGGAGTTCACTGATGCGGTGCTAGGCTTCTTCCTTTCGGCTACACTTCCTAGAGACTCGAATGTTACGTGGGTTACGCTGGTGCCAAAGTTTACTGGAGCCAGAGAAATAAAGGACCTCATGCCGATTAGTATGGTGGGGTGTGTCTATAAGGTCATATCCAAGGTGTTGGTTAGGAGGATGCGAAAGGTAATGCCGGGGTTGGTAGGAGAGACTCAGAGCGCCTTCGTTAAGGACAGGAAAATCCATGATGGGGCCCTGATCGCCTGTGAAACAGTGCACTGGCTAAAAACACGAAAAAAGAGCGCCGCAATAATAAAGCTGGACTTCCAAAAGGCTTATGATAGAGTCAAGTGGGGCTTTGTGGATATTGTCTTGCAGAAGATGGGGTTTGGCCAGAGGTGGAGAGGTTGGATAAAGGAGTGTGTCACCACTGCATCTATGTCATTGCTTGTCAATGGATCACCTTCGAAGCCTTTCAAAATGGAACGGGGTCTACGGCAAGGTGACCCGTTGTCCCCATTTCTGTTCGTGTTAGTTGTGGATGTTTTGCATCGAATGATTGGAGAGGCGGTGAGGAATGGCCGTATAACTCCGTTACTGCTTGGTAGAGATAATATTGAGTTGTCTCACTTACAGTTTGCAGATGATACTATTCTTTTCTGTCCGCCTGATGAGGGGACCATAAGGAAATATCATCGGCTACTCAGATGCTTTGAGCTCATGTCGGGATTGGCCATTAATTTTGAAAAGTCCAGCCTTATACCGGTCAGCTGTGAGAGGATGTGGGTCCGGAGGATGTGTCGGTTACTGGGTTGTAAAGAGGCTTCATTACCAGTCAGATATCTGGGCATTCCCCTGGGAGCAAATCCGAGACTGGTTAAGACATGGAAACAGGTGATTGATAAGGTGGAAGACAAACTGAGTTTGTGGAAAGCAAAAACTCTTAACAAAGCAGGTAAGCTGGTCCTAATTAAGGCGGTTCTTAGTAGCTTGCCGATTTACTACCTCAGTTTATATAAGATGCCAAAGACAGTGGCAGAGAAGCTAATTTCTCTGCAACGACAGTTCCTGTGGAGTACTGAGGATGGGAGATACGGGGTACCGCTCATGAAGTGGGAAGTGGTTATGGCTCCAAAGAAGGCAGGTGGGTTGGGAGTTGGGGATGCGGTGATTCGAAATACTGCATTGCTGTTTAAGTGGTGGTGGAGGTTCTCGAAAGAAGACTGTCCCTTATGGAAGAAAGTGGTGTGCTCTTGTAATAATATGCATCCTGCAAGAATGGTGGGAGGACAGCCTACTCCCACGCGAGGGGGTCCTTGGAAGGATATATGCCAGCTACAAGTTAGTAAGCCGGGGCTGAGAGATCAGATGATCAGTGGGTTGTCGTAGTAAGAACTAAATTCAAAATTTGAAAAAAAAAATCTTTATTAATAAGTACTATTATGAAGTACTTTATGATAAATTCTTGAGTGATATCTTAATTTTTTTTATGATACATAATAAGGATTTGCCTTTTAAAACAAAACTAGTTATATTGGACGAGCAAATCGATTTCGATTCTTAAATAATCAATATCATTTTTATTTCTATTGTAATAAAAATATTTTTTGTAAAAAAAGACATTTACCAATAATTATTATTTTATGTATGGACAATTCAAGATTTCAAACACAATTTTTTTCTATAATTTCATATTAGTTAATATAAAATATTGTGTATTCATCTTATCTTTAACAGTTTTAGTAAGTGTTTAAATAAACTAACAAAAAAGTATGAAACAGTTTTAGTTAGATTTTAACAAAAATAGTTCTTCATAATACTTTCTTAATGACAACAACAACAACACTAACAACGAAGCCTTGTCCCACTAGGTAGGGTCGGCTACATGGATCAAACGACGCCATTAAGCTCTATCATGTATCATGTCTACAGAGAGACTGTTTACATGTAGATCTCGTTTGACCACCTCATGAATGGTCTTTCTAGGTCTTCCTCTGTCTTTTACCCCTTGTCCATTTTCCATCTCATCCACATCCTGACTGGGTGCTCTGTCGGTCTTCTTCTCACATGTCTAAATCACTTGAGACACAATGCTACCATCTTTTTCACAATAGGTGCTACTCCAACTCTCTCGCATATATCTTCGTTTCTTATTCTATCCAATCGCATATGACTACTCATTTATCTCAACATCTTTATCTCTGCCGCGCCTAACTTATGTTTGTGCTCTCCTTTTGTAAAATCTGCAAGATTAGTAAATAATTAACTAATAATTAATTATTATTTAAAAAAATTAGAAATATGAATTTTATAAATTAATAAGATAGAGCTAATTAAAATAAGAATTTTGACACTAATTTTAAAGAATTTGGCCCAAGATTGGACTAAACGAGCCGAACCAATCGAACCAGGCCCAAAATGGGCCCACTGCCCAACATATATATTGACCCAACATAAGTAATCAGCCACTCAACCCTTCTCTTTTGGTGAAACACACTGAGCTTCAATGGAGGAACACCAAACCCTAACTTAATTTCACTTCCAACTTCAAATCCTTGTAACTTTTGATCCGGAGCTCCGATTTCCACATGTTTGCAGCCACACGACCGCAGCGTCGAGCTCTACAAAGCCCAATATGTTGTAAGGTAAGAAAGTCACATTTTCTTCCTCAATTTCTTTCTTTCCAATTTCAAAATTTATGAACAAAGATGTTGAAAATTGTTTAATTCCGGTGTTTAGGTTTGAATTAGCTTGAGGAAAACGCTTAATCTTATTTCATTGGTGCTTGAGTAAGGTGAGAATCCTAGAACCCTAGCTGATTCATTGATTTTAGTGTGTTGGGTATTGAATTTTGGATATGTATATATGATTATGTGTATTAGATGCGTAATATATAAATTGGAAGCTTGGTTTGGATCTTGGTTGCGGAATTTTGGTGTTGAAGGCTTGCAATTTTGTCCAAGTGGGTTTTCTTGGGTTGCACGAGAAAATCGGTCAAGGTATGGTTTTGGTTTCTCGTATTTAATATATAATATCTTGTGAAAACTTAGGCTAGATGACCATAGGTTAGGTGTGAATGCATGAGGATGTTACATGCTTAGTACCCTTGATAATAATTGATAATTATTGAAATATGTTGAGTATTGGCTTGGTGTTTGGTGTTGACAATGGAAATAGAATGCTAGATGATGGTTTAATGATGATTGTCAAAGTGATAATAATGAATATGTATAGGTAATGGAATGTTGATGAACTTATTAATATAATTGCGAAATTCATATATGAGAAATGTTTAAAATTGGAGTATAATGCATGATGAATGGGTGTAGAGTTATGTTGCTGTGATTTTGTATCTGTTGGTGCCAATTTTGAGTGTATGAAGCTGATTTTGAATGGTGGATTGATGAAAAATAGAGGTTGGAGAATTTTGTGAAAATCTGAATTTTTATCAAATTTCAGTGAGCCATAACTCAGCTTTCGGATCTTCAAATTCTTTCAAACTTATTTTATATAAAAATTGGATTCGTGAAGTTTTTGTCATTCGAAGAACCGATGAAAAATGTTTTAAAACAAAAAAGTTATGCGCGTCGAAAGTTTGGTGTGTAAAGCTGAAATTCTACAGCACTCACAATTTTTATTAACTTTGCATAACTCACTTATGCAAGCCTCCCACGCGGCACGGGCATTTGTTTTAGGTTGGCTATCCCGCGTATGCGAGAGGTTGCGTGCGTACACAAGTAGGGAAAAATGCATCCACGCGTACGCGTGACTCCTGTTTTCAGCAAAGTAGATTTTATGTTTTAAAACCTAATTTCGAACCTCTAAACCTCTATTTTTACTCTTTTAACCCCTAGACCTTAGTGGTATACCTAGTAATGAGGTGAAGTTAGGAAGGGATGGTAACTTGAAGGTGAAAGAAGGTTTGTAAAAGGTGAATTGTGATAAAAGAAAGGGGTACTTGAATTGATGAGATAATGAAAGTAATGAATTATGATCTAGGAGCGCGGAGATGGTGATGGCATTATGAATTACAACAAAGTGATAATTATTAATGAATAATGAATGAATGTAAAGGAATAATAATAACGAATTTGAGAAGTAATGAACATAATGATGATATTGATGTGTTGGATGTGGGGAAGGTGGTAGGGCGCTAATCCATCGATTCTTTCCCTTGCATTCCTTGTGATTGTGTTTGGTGGGATATGAGGAAGGTGGTAGGACACTAATCTTCCGATGTATTCCCTCATATTCTCTTTCTGTCTCTGTCTGCAAGATGGTACGGCACTAATCTCCCGACCGGTATAGCACAGCCTCACTAGGGGAAGGTGGTAGGGCATTAATCCCCCAATTTATTTTCCCCTAGTGTATGACTCCAGGAGAAGGTGGTAGGCCACTAATTCCCCGAATTCATGCCTCCTGGAGATGCGCAGTCGAGAGACGGTATCCGGGTAAGCTACTGAGTGTATTAGGTTTTGGCAGTTAACCGACACGTAAGCTCATGGCCACTAGGAAAGGCATGCATCATATGCATTTGTCTGTTTGCTTTGGTTTGCTTTCTTGGGATTGGCTACTTGTTATTTTATACTTAACTGCTATATGTTCTGTTTGCTGTATCTATATTCTACTTGTGTCTGCTTTGTTTGTCTGTGTGGTTCCATCGGAGTTGAGAGGACTAGAGGAAGGTGAAGGATTAAGGATTTTAGCTAGAGTTTGGTTAAGATTAAGGACCTTAGAGAACCACCCCTATTTATGATTTCCGTTTTCATTCTTTAAGTCTTATAATCTAAGTGTCGAAGTTCTAGGATTGCCTCTGGCTTTCTCGGGACCTTATATCTTATGTATGCGGCACCACTACCATGCTGAAAACCTCTGATTCTAATTCCATACTGATATTTGTGTTTTTCAGATGTAGGTCACGAGACTCTTCGTTAGGCGTCTGGAGCTCTTGCAGCGAAGGGGGTCTTTTGGGATATTATCGTTTGCTTCTATTTAGATATATGCTCCTGTATATAACTCTTCTACTTGCTTTATTTTATACATCATAGAGGTTTACGGAGCACTAGAAACTCTTTTGTGTATTTTGGGATTTGGACTTAATATGTATGTATGAAAATACTCTCTGGCCAGCCTTAACTTCGCAGGCTGAGCTTGGAGCTTGATTACTATGTATCATTGATCCTCTACTCCTTTTGTATATAAGTATTTATTTACGCTTAAACTTTCTTCATACGCAAGCAACGTTACTTCTGAGGGGTGCGCTTTTAATTTTGCGATTTTGCTTTAACTATCTTTCAAGACTCCTCGAATATTACATTCTTTCAATTATTATATATATATATAATTTTTAGAGGTCGTAATACCACACCACCTCTGTTTTATGACTTAAGCATAAAGCTCTGTGTGGTAGCGTGTTACACCTTTGTCCGCCCAACATTATGTACCATAAAGTATAGCCGGTCTGATAACAGTGCGACAAAATTTACCTTTAAGTTTTAAATGTACTTTTTTTGTCACATATAAAACTAGACGCACTCTGCCATTTTGACCAACCAGCTTGGATCCTATGATTTATATCATGTTCAATATCTCCATTATCTTGTATGATGCACTCAAGATACTTAAAATATTTAACTTTTCGTATGATGTTTTCTCCAATCTTCACCTCTATATTCAGGTTTTTCCTTCAACGCCCGAACTTACATTCCATATATTCCGTCTTGCTACGACTTATGCGCAAACCATACACTTCTAAAGCTTCTCTCCATAAATTCAACTTCTTATTTAGGTCTTTCCTTGACTCTCCCATAAGGACGATATCATTGGCAAAAAACATGCACCATGGTACAGGCTCTTTGGATATGCTATGTAAGTATTTTTAAAACTAATGTGAAAAGGTATGAACTTAAAGATGATCCATAGTGTAATCCTATACCAATAGAAAATTCTTCTGTCACACCACCTTAAGTTTTCACACTAGTTATAATCCCATCATACATGTTTTTAATTGCACGAATATATGCAATCCTTAGTCTCTTCCTTTTCAAAACCTTCCATAAGACCTCTCTTGGCACCCTATCATACGCTTTTTCCAAATCAATAAACACCATATGTAGATTCTTTTTATTATTACGATATCTCTCCATCATCCTTCTTAACATGTATGTAGTTTTAATAGTGGATATGTCTGGCATAAAATCAAATTGGTTCTCTGTTACTTGTGTCTCTTGTCTCAACCACCGTTCTATCACTCTTTTCCATAACTTCATAGTATGGGTCATGATCTTGATCTCTCTATAGTTTTTGCAACTCTATATATCCCTTTATTCTTATAGATAGGTAGCAAGTTAGTCTTTCTCCACTCATCTGTCATCTTCTTTGACCTTAAAATCTAATAAAAAAGCTTGGTTAACCAATTGATGCCTTTCTCTCTAAGGCCCTTCCAAACTTCAATCGGAATACTATCGGGTCCTACTGCCTTGCCATTTTTCATCCACTTTAGAGCCTCTTTTATCTTAAAGTTATAAGTCCTTCAATAGTAGTCGAGGTTTTGATCTTCTTCCCTCGTGCATAACCGACCAAGGCTCGGAAGAGTCTTATGTCTTTCGTTAAATAACTCGTAAAAGTAGCTCTTCCACCTTTTATTGATCTTCTCATCTTGAGCCAAAACCTCTTCGTCTTTATTCTTTATACACTTAACCTGATCCAAGTCTCTCATTCTTCTTTCATGACTCTTTACGATTCTATATATACCTTTTTTCTCCTTACTTCGTGCCTAAAGACTGGTAGAAACCCTCATATGCTCTTGATCTTGCTTCACTTACAGCCACTTTTGTCTCTTTCTTAACCGCCTTATATATTTTCCAATTATTTGCATTGCGGCACAAAAACCACTCTTTAAAACTCTCTCTTTTTGCCTTTATCTTTTCTTGTACACTCGCATTCCACCACTAGGACTCCTTGTCTCTTGGTCCTATCCCTCTAGATTCACCAAAATTTTCTTTTGCTGTTCCTCTAATAACTTCTGCCATCTCCTTCGCGCTTCCCTCTCCTTCCCACTTTGCCTCTTCTCCTATATGTCTTAAGAAGCTTCTTTATTCCTCACCTTTCATCCGCCATCACGTCATCCTTGGATTCTTCATTTGATGTCTTTTTCTCAACTTTTGCTCAACACGAAAATCTATGACGAGCATTCTATGTTGTGTTGTTAAACTCTCTCTTAGAATAATTTTACAATTAATGCAAAATTTTCGGTCGACTCTCTTCAATAAAAAGAAGTCGATTTGAGAGCTTGTCATGCCACTCTTATAGGTTATAAGATGTTCGTCTCTCTTTTTAAAACATATTTTGCAATGAGAAGGTCAAAGATTGAGGAAAAGTCCAATCTTATCTTTCGAAGGTATGTCTTGGACCAAACTTTCTAAATCCTCCCAAAACTTTATCTTGTGTTACTCGTCCGAACCCATTTGCGGTGCATAAGTACTAATCACATGAAGAGTACTGCCTTCCACTACAAGTTTGATAGAGATGACCTGATCACCCACTCTCTTGACATCCATTACGTCATTTTTCTACTGCTTATCCATGATAATACCTATCACATTCATATTCTTCACCTTTCTTGTATACCCTTGAACCTGAAGGTATCCAACTCCCTAACTTTCGCGCTGACCCATTTTGTTTCTTGTAGGCACATGATGTTAATCTTCCTCCTTGTTGAATAAAGTGGCAAATATATCCTAACGATTTACATTTCGAACAGATTAATCCCTAAAAAAATAGTACCAATAAAGTCCTATAGGATAACAAATATGGACAAATCAGATCAAATTAAGACCTTCTGTCTTAATCATGGGAACTAATTTAAAGGTAGTGTATCCATATCTACTATCCTAGAAAAATTTATTGGAACTTTTTTTTTAGGGACTAATCTGTTCGAAGTATAAGTCTTTAGGAGTTTATTTGTCACTTTACTCTAGTTTCTTTTGCTATAATAATAAGTAAAATAAT
>NC_029792.2:24479445-24511113 GCF_000816755.2 Arachis ipaensis
GATATATATGTAAAATTGTTTTAGACTTAAATTTGTAAATACAATTCTTTGAGCGAAATTAGGCAATAAAGTGGCCAATGAAATGAATGATTGGCTAAAATTACTGTTTTTTAAAATTCGCAGCAAAAGTATACCATAATGGGACTGAGTCAAACTGAAATGATGTCTTTTCAATTTGCAAGTGTCAAGTAGCCATATTCGTATTAATGAACACGTGAAATATATTTATTATTGGTCCGATAAGTATCTATATTTTATGGGTCAACGATATATATAAAAGTTGTTGGTCAGTGGTGGGGATTGGATGAGTTGTTACATGTGATATTATTATGGGTCCATCTAGTATACAGATGTATTTTGGTACAGATTTATAGATTTTTGTTTTTATTTGATTTAAAAGCGTATCACTAAAAATGTGGCTTAAAGAGAAAGTATTACCCTTAATCGTTAACTTGGCTCTGATACCAATTTTACTCTTCATATTTTACTTCGAATAAGTTTATAATTTATATAATTTGCAAAATTTTACTCTTCATATTTTACTTCGATTAAGTTTATAATTTGTATAATTTGCAAATTCATAAAAAATGTTGACCATTTCTACTAGTATTTATAATTCTGATTTCATTTGTATAGTTTTTCAATCTTGTTTTAGTTTATAATATTCTTTTTTGCAAGGATTATTGTATATAAAATCTTTTATCTGTTTGTCTTTTTCTTTAATATAATTTCTCAAATCTTCAAAAACTTCTTTTATTTCTACACTTTCTGTTGTTTCTAAATATCTTTTTAATTTTTCAACCTCATTCTCCAATTTTTCTTTCAACAGCTTTAATTCTTTTAAGTCATAATATGGTTTTTCAGGCATTTATAAATTTTTTAAGTTTAACTCCAACTTGTTTATATTTATTCTTATTTCTATCCTTTTTATTTTAAGGTCATCAATTTCGATCTGAAGATTATTTAATTCCCTTTTATACTCCTTTATTTTACTTTTTAATTTTTTTGCTCTTTTTATTTTTATTTTATTTTCTGGTCTTTCAATCTTTGTATGCTTCATTATTTATTTTAGAATTTCTCCAAATTCTATCATCGCTTCATCACTATTTTCTAGAGATTCTATTAATTTTTCTAGCTCTTCAACTTCTCTTTTTAACTTGTCATAGATTATTTTTAGAGCTTCAAATGCTCTTTGATTTATTTCAGAAAACTGCAAATAATTCAAACGATTTTCTCTTTCAAAGAGCTCTTGTTTCTTATCTTGATAAGTTACATATATTTCTTCTTTATTTATTGTCATAATTTAGTATTTAGGGTTTCATTTAATTTTTTGACCTTTTTTGTTAATTATTTTATTTCAGAATTTTCTTCTTTAATCTTTAACTTAGATAAACTTAAAGGGCTATTAATTTTAGATTCTCTTATTTGAAAATTTGATGAAACCAATTTTTCTGATGGTTCTTTTAATAATAGAACTGACTTTTCAATAGCTTTATATTTTGGTATTTCTGTTTTTACAATTTTCTGAAATAGTTCATCGACATAAATTCTTTCTCTGTTTTTAAATATTATACTATGATGGCTATTTGTTAAAGCATAATTTATTGTATATGTTATTGAAAATGGTTCATCATCTTGTTCCATTAGATTCTTTCTATGAAATTTATAAGCCAAATTTATAGATCTTCCAAGATTTTCAGTTGATAAAGGTATAGCATATCCAAGATGGGCATTAAATTTAACATTTACGTTTGCCAAATTTCCATGAACAATTCCAATTATTTGATCTATCGGGTCGTCAGTAATTCTTTTGTCACAGATTGCTAAACTTATTGGTGAATTAATTCCTTTCATATATGTAGATTTGATTAAGACTTGTATAGTACTAATATGAATCCATCCAATTTTAGATCTTTTTTGTTGATCATTAATTTTTTTGTGTTTTTATCTCCAGAGGGGAGATTGTAGATGCTAACTCCAGAGGGGAGTTTAGAATTATTTTTCCTTAAGGGAATTCTTCCTCAAACTATAGAATCGCCTTGACAGCTTCCTCCTTGCTCTCCTAGCATATGAGTACTCTTAGCCTCCTGCTTTCTGTTGTCTGATGCTTCTACAATTGCCTAGGCAACCTATTTATAATAGTTGGGTTTGATGGACAATTCCCATCCTTACCCTTCTTATGACGTCATTGCTTACGTCATTGTTTGTTCTTTTACACCAGCTACATTGTTGGTACTCTATGACCTAAGCGCTTACGTCATTATGCAATAATGTTGAGAGATGCTTCAGATGCACTGTCCTCCTCTTTTATCATGTGACCCTCAGATGCATTATCTCCTTCTTTCATCATGTGAGTTGATTCCGTTTCATTATTGCTTTCTTCAGATATCTCTGAGGCACATAGCTGGCACTTGTGGTCTTCTCTGTCTTTTATCAAATAGCAGAGATTCCTCTTTATCCCTTCAGGGAGCTTTTCTAAAAGTCCAGATAAGTTGTAGAATGCTGATTCAAATTCCACCAAGAGTCTCATCTCTCTTTCTTTAATTTCATTTCTTTTACTGGACACAAGCAGAGTATTTCTACTTTTATAATTAATCCTTGTGTGAGATTTCTTCGTTATTTTTTGAGTTCTTTCAAAGACCCTTGCTAATGTGCTGGCTAACCTTCCTTCATGACTGTAAATCGTTAAATCTTGAATCTGATCAATTGGTTGAAAATTTCCTGGGAAGACGAACATGAATATTACTTGGTGTGCTGGAACCAAGCATTCTTCTTCTTCATTAAAAATAGGTTGACTGTTTGTAAATTTTAGGGATATATCCCTTGGATTTACATTGTCAATCATATTTTTAAATCTCTTTACTGCATCAACGAATCCTGCAGGAAACTCACTAATAATTTTTAGATCATTAAAAATTAAAATTGTATCAATTAATCCATATTGGAAAAACTGATAGGTGTCAGATGGGGAAGCATCTGGGAATATAACCAGCTTTGTTAGCTGTTCTTTGGCAATAGGATAATATCCCAAAATTGCCCTTTTTTCTTCAGTCCAATTCAGGACTATGTTAAGGGTTTCTCTGAGATTTGATCTACAGACCCTTTTCTTTTCCTTGATTTTAGCCCTTGTAGGAATGTTTCTTATTATCCCTGTTCTCTGGGTTTGAATTGGAGCTTTATCTGCTCTTTTTAAGGTTTGCTCTGGATGGAGAGCTTCATATTCCCTGAAGGATTCATTTGCCTCTTCCAGTGTTAGAAACCCTCCTTTATGAATTATCCTTGATTGATGTGTGAATGGTGCTGCTTTTTCCCAGGCATCATATACTCCTTTCATGGGGCCATTATAAATTACATAATCTTTTTTATCTTGGGTGGATTTTTTAATGATTTCAGCAATTGTTTTATTTTTTGAAATTTTTTCTTCACCTGATTTGTCCACCACGCTTAGCTGGCTGAACTCTGATGGTTTTGCTTGTTGTGTTGACTTCATTGTTTCGATGGCCTTCTTGAGAGATTGGATCTGTGTCCTTATTTGCTGACAATGCTTGCATTTTTCGAGTTCTTGCTCATATTTTTGAATTTCTTGATCTAATGCGTTGTAGACGAACTCCATTCTCTTGTTAATGTATCTGCAATAACATTTTTATCACCCTTAATATATTTAATTTTTATTGGATATTGTAACAAAAATAATTGCCATCTTACCAATCGTCCATGATTATAATCAACTTTTAAATTATATCGTATGAAACCTGTTAGGTAACTTGAATCTGTCCTTAATGTAAATTCTCTGGGTAGTAAATCAATTTTCCATTTCTTAAGAGATTTAGTTGCTGCTAGAGTTTCCTTTTCATGAGTGGTATATCTCTGTTCTGTTGGAGTAAAACTCCCTGAAATATACCTGCAAAGTAATTCCTTTGGGGAATCTTTAGAATCTAGTGATTCTTTTTCTTGTTCCAAACTTTTTATAGCTTTCTTAGCTTTTAGACATCCTGACCAGGTTATGTCTGAAGCATCTGTTTCTATTATTAAGTAGTCATTTTCTTCTGGAATATAGAGTTCTGGATGTTTTTCACATAATTCTTTAATCTTTTGAATTTGCAGACTATCTTTTTCATCCTATTTCCATTCTTTTTTAGTACTTATTTTTGGAAATAAGCTTTTAGTGTATTCTGTTATATTCTTTAAAAACCCTTGATCAGTTCTTTCTAAAATATCTCTTTTTTCTCCAGTTTGGATAGTATTTTCTTTTCTTAAATTGATATTTTCTTTTTCTTTAAAAATTTTTATTAAGACCATATTTTTGAGGTATCTCTTCATTATCTTGACAGCAAATTCTAATTATATTTGCAAATCTTTTTTGAGTTGCTTCTTGCATACAACGTTCTTTTATTTCCTCTCTTATTACAGAGGTTGCTCCACCAAAGTTATTTTCAATTGTTCCTCTATTTATTTCTCTTATAAATCTTCCCATTATAAATTCATTAGCAGGATATGGAAGTTTTGTTATATACATACTAAGATAATGATTTTTATCTTCTTCTTTTAATTTGTAATAATGCATTCTATATTCACATATATAAGACTCCACATTACATAGATCATATATCTGAATATTAGCTAGATGGTTTTTTGCTTCTTGATATTCTTTATTATAAACTTCTTGTCTATGATCTATAATATTTTTTTCAAAAAATTCTTTATATAGAATCATCATTATATATAATATCTTATCATAAGCTGTAGTTTTTGTTGCTAATTCTTCTATTATTTGGTTTTCTATTGATGTCATATAATCTCTTACAGTTCCCTTAGTATGAAACCCTATGTAATTCCAAATATCTCTTCCAGACAATTCACTAAGCTTTGGATTAGTAAAAGCTTCTAATAAAAAGGAATTCAACCAATTTTCAAAAATTTCTTTTTCTTCTAATTTACTTTTTTCCATTAGGTGACGCTTTTCTTTGTGAAGAGCTACGGTTTTAAGTGAAAAGTGTGGCTTTAGAAAGTGTGGTTTAAGTAAGCAAATCTTTAAATCTGTACAGATTTAGATCTGTACCATATAATTTTCTTATTATTATTTAGACCAAACTACTAATCTCTTACTCTAGTCTCTACATTTCTAACAACAAGCTAATATTCCCACTGTTATATCAAAAAATAATATTTTAATAAAAATGTTATTGAATTTTTTGACAAGTTAATGTTCGATAAGTTTAGACTTTTATTATTGTCAAAGTGTTAAAATAATATTTCGATTAACTTCTAAATACATGTTACAATTAATTTTGGATTGAAGCCAATTGCATACTCTGTTATATACTCTCTATTAATCGATTGATACAAATACAAAAATCGAAGTGGCAGATTCGAGGTCAGCAATGCAATTTGTTAGTAAAAAAAATAATAAGTTGTGAACTTCGAGGTGGAGTCATCGAGGATGGTCAATCGATGAAGGAGAGAATGTTGATCGACTAGGACTCAGAGAGAGAATGAAGCAATAGAAGGAAGTGAATAGGTAAAGATAGTTGGTGGCTGTTACAGATAGCACTCAAAGAGTGAGAACGGTTACTCATGGATTAATGTACGTGGAAGTTACATTTCAATCGGATTGGTTGAAGAGTCTTATAAATAGGAGAAGACTCGAAGGAACAAAGGTTGGAATCTTTTCAGAGAAAACGCTCACATCCCAGCGACTTTCTGAGTCAGTCAAGAGTCTTTTTCTTTGAAGGGTTCCTTCCATGTCTTTATTTTCATTTAAATTCCTTACAACTTTCTTTTCATACAATTTATCTTCCTTGCAATATCCTTTCCTTTCCTTTAAATTCAGCAACTTTTACCCTTTTCAGTCTTTACCTTTTAATTTGCTATTTATTTTTCCAAACACTTTTTCTTTCTGTAATTTGATTTTCCTTTTATTCAAGCCATTTAAGTTTTATTGTTCATTTTGAATTTCTGCAAAACTTGGTTCTTTCTTCTTCGTCATTGTCAAAGGCATAGATTTTGATGCAAATAAAACTGGTACCCGCAAAAGAGGAGTAGGTTTCACTCCCAAACCACTCAATATGAACCACTCTCGATTTTGCTAAAAATCGACAAAACAAATTGTCACGCCTAGTAGGGCAGTTTTAAAATTTAATTGTGTCAAAATTTGTTGCTTTCAACTGCTGTATTGTGCATGCAATGTTGATATTTGGTGCATGTGATTAAGAAGTGATAGAATTGTTACCATGACTGACGAAGTTTCAAATGGTAATGCAAAAACAAGTAATAATGCCCCAATAACTGCTACACAAATTTCTGCAAATTTAATTTCACATGCAGAGTATAATTCTAGGGAGAATATTGCAATTATTGATACAAGTGTTGGTGGTAGTGGGCGAAATTCACGCCCTAGAATCACCCCAGTGCAGAATCAACCGCAAGTAATCGTAGGTTGGCTTCCATTTGGCCTTCCTTCTGGCTATACGCCTCCTATGGGCAGTTACACATTTCCAATCAGATTTGGAAACGTGCCAGGTACGGTTTCTAACCAACTTTCTTTCTCATATCCCAACGTTTATCGAGATTACCAAGTGGGCTCCTCGTCGAATAATTCAGGATCGATGGCTGCGTTTCGACAATATATTGACAAAAGCCATCATGATTTAGTCAACCTGTTGACTCACCAAATGATTACTATTCTAAATCCTATCCTGGTTGACAATGAGTCAAAATATGATCGACTGGTTAAACAAGTCGAGAGAATTGCTCGAATTGTCGATTATGATGAGGGACAGCCTATTCTCTAAGATTTGGTAGTAGACCAGGAGAACGTAGGATATAATGTGGAGAATGTATTTATCAATCCTGAAAGGGAAGAAAATGTCCCTTATCTCATTCGACAAGATCAAAATACTGATGAAGTTTTGAATAGACTTCACACACAGCGTGGATATCATTACCAGGTGACAAGGATTGTCGAGGATGTCCTCAATAGAATGGGTATCAATGTGGTTCTCATGTATCGACCATATTTTGTTTTTACTTTTTTTTCTGCAGTGCAAATAACAGAAGTGTCAATGGGTGTAAAAAATCCCAAAATAATTACAAAATTTGTAGGAGAGGCTGGAGAGTCAACTGTCGAGCATATAGCTCGCTATATGGTCGAATTAGAAAATTTGGCAGATAATAAAACTTGAGAATGAAGTTTTTTCCTGTTTCATTAACAAAAAATACTTTCACTTGGTTTTCAAATCTAAGACCAAGTTCGATTTTAACGTGGGCACAATTGAAAAATGCTTTTCATGCTCAATTTTATAGAGCAGAATTGAATGTCTCGTTGACAGATTTGCTTGCAATAGAACGAGATGATGGAGAATTGATAGATGACTATATAATTCGATTCAAAAATGCTCGCAATCGATGTTATGTGTCGGTCCCTGAGAGCGAGATCATCAAAATAGCCATCAAAGGTCTTGGCTTGTATATGCGTCGAAAATTACTCAATATGCATATTCCTGATTTAGCCTATTTAGCTTAGAGAGTTCGACAAGTTGAAAAAATAAAAGAAGAAAAGAAAAAAGAAAGAGAAATGGTTGAATATAAGTTTGTCAAAAATAATATTCAATGATGATAAGTATTTTTGCTTTTGTCCATCTAGCAAACAAAAAATCAACAAAAATAATATTTTCGACAAGATATTGTTGAATTCTTCGACAAGCCAATGTTCGACAAATTCGAACTTTATCAAGTTACAGGTGCATATTGGAAAACTTTGAAAGGAGTTGCGTACTCTATTAAGGTATGTACAAGTATGTTTGTAAAAAGAAGTTCTTGAGAAGCGGTTATTGGCAGTTGTTAGATATAACTGTGGAAAAGAGAAAAATCTTTATTCAACTTTGAAACTCTATAAAATTGATCAAATTTCAGATAAGAAAAAGCTTCTCTGTTCACTTTGAAAATTGTGAAGTTGGAAATTTGAAAAAAGAATTTCTTGATTATGATATTTTCGAATCATCAAATATGACAACTCTGACCACAATAATCCGAGAAGAAAAAGAAAAATTACCATGATTTGGATAATATGTTGTCATAAAAAATTCAATGAGGCATCAAAAATGAATACAGCTGAAAATATTCAACAAAATATCGAAGATCCAATAGTTTGACAAACAGCCACTTTGCCTCAAGAGTTTGAAAACAAATACTTGGGGGCATTTCTTATATCGAAGATAATTTTTCTTCGATAAATTGAAAAAAAAAATTATCCTTGGCTCTTCAAGAATGGCATGATGCTTCACTAATATTTTGTCATAGACTATGAGAAAATATTTGTGAAAATTTGTACAATATATGAAATTGATTAAATAATTATTTGGAGTCAGTTTCAAATTGATCAAGCCATTGAAGATCAATTTTGACAAAGAAGAGCTATTGGGGTTGGATGGATCAAGAATTGGCAAGAGTTTGGTGATTGAGAAATATGTTGATGAGAAATATTTTGAGGAAGAAGATGAAAAAATGGCTGGTATCGTCGTCAAAAATATTGAATAATAGTAAGTACTTATATTTTCTTTCTTTTAGTCGAAAACATAAATACTTAGGGGCATTTGTTATATCGAAAAATAATATTTTCGATAAAAATGTTATTGAATTCTTTGACAAGCCAATATTCGACAAGTTTAGACTTCGATCGACCTCCAAATACATGTTACAATTAACTTTGGAATGAAGCCAATTACATACTCTGTTATGTACTCTTTATTAATCGATTGATACAAATATGGAAGTCGAAGTGGTAGATTCAATTGTGGTCAACTGTGTCGAAGAAGAGGTCAGCAATGCAATTTGTTAGTCAAAAAAATAACAAGTTGTGAACTTCGAGGTGGAGTCATCGAGGATGGTCAATCGATGAAGGAGAGAATGTTGATCGACTAAGACCTCATAGAAAGAGAATGAAGCAATCGAAGGAAGTGAATAGGTGAAGATAGTTGGTGGTAGTTACAGACAGCACTCAAAGAGCAAGAACAGTTACTCATGTATTAATGTACGTGGAAGTTACATTTCAATCGGATTGGTTGAAGAGTCTTATAAATAGGAGAAGACTCGAAAGAACAAAGGTTGGAATCTTTTCAAAGAAAACACTCACACTCACTCACATCCCCAGCGACTTTCTGAGTCAGTCAAGAGTCTTTTTCTTTGAAGGGTTCCTTCCATGTCTTTACTTTTCATTTAAATTCCCTACAACTTTTTTTTCCATGCAATTTATCTTCCTTGCAATATCCTTTCCTTTCCTATAAATTCAACAACTTTTACCCTTTCCAGTCTTTACCTTTTAATTTGCCATTTATTTTTCCAAACACTTTTTCTTTCTGTAATTTGATTTTCCTTTTATTCAAGTCATTTAAGTTTTATTGTTCATTTTAAATTTCTGCAAAGTTTGGTTCTTTTTCTTCGTCATTGTCAAAGGCATAGATTTTGATGCAAAGAAAACTGGTACCCACAAAAGATGAGTAGGTTTCGCTTCCAGACCACCAGATATGAACCACTCTCGATTTTGCTAAAAATCGACAAAACACCCACAAAAGAATCAACATAATATTATTAACAAATTTGTTACACATTTAAAGAATATTGTTATCCAAATCTAATTAAATAGATTCAATACTAACAAAAACTACTCTTATTAAAAAAAAGCGTGATTACACACGCATACCAAGTTATTTACGTTCACGCACTACATTATTGTCGTCGTCGTCTTCTTCTTTGCGTTCCTCCTCCTCCTTCTCCTCCTTCTCCTTCTCCTTTTCCTCCTTCTCCTTCTCCTTCTTCACGTATTTTCTCCTCATCGTCGTTATTCTGTTGCTGCTGTTATTGCTGTTATTGCAGTAGAAAGTGAAGAGAAAGAGTTTTAAATTGTGCAGGATAACGAGTCTAAATGCACCTTAATTCACTCATAAATGAACCGACATTATATAATGATTGCGATACAATTAACTCAGAAATGAACTGAAATTACATAATTGATTGTGACACACTTAACTTAGAAATGAACTGAAATTGCATAATGATTGCAACACATAAACTCAGTTCGAAACAAGCACACAAACAAGATTGAATCATGAACAAAAATACATCAAAAATTAATTTTGGATCAGACAACGTCATTAACATGTTTCTTCGTCTTTTTTGTTTGATATTTTCTTCTCTTTTTCTTGGTTTTATTCCTCTCAAAAGAATAAATTAAAATAGAATTTTAAGAAAATAAAATAAGAAGGTGAAGATAAAAAAGAAAAAGATTAAAAAGAAGAAGTAGTAGAAGATGAGGAGAAAAAGTTTTGAATTATGCAGGACAACGAGTCCAAATGCACCTTCATTCACTCAGAAATGAAGCGAAATTACATAACAATTGTAATATAATTAACTCAGAAATGAACTGAAATTACATAATGATTGCGACACATAAACTCAGTTCGAAAACAAGCACACAAACAAGACTGAATCATGAACAAAAACACATACAAAATCAATTTTGGATCAGACAATGTCATTAAGATATTTGTTCTTCTTTTTTGTTTGATATTTTCTTCTCTTTTTCTTGATTTTATTCCTCTCAAGAGAGTAAATAAAAAAGAATTTTGAGAAAATAAAATAAGAAAGTGAAGATGAAGAAGAAAAAGATGAAAAAGAAGAAGAAGAAGCAGTAGAAGATGAGGAGAAAGAGGAAAAAGAGTTTTGAATTGTGCAAGACAATGAGTCCAGATGCACTTTAATTCACTTAAAAATGAACCGAAATTATATAATGATCGCGACACAATTAACTCATAAATGAACCAAAATTACATAATGGACTGCGATATAATTAACTCAGAAATGAAACGAAATTACATAACAATTGCGACACAATTAACTTAGAAATAAACCGAAATTACATAATAATTGCGACACATAAACTCAGTTCGAAAATAAGCACACAAACAAGATTGAATCGTGAATAGAAACACATCCAAAATCAATTTTGGATCAAACAGCATCATCAACATGGCAAAAATTCAACAATAATAATAACAACGATAACGATAACAACGATATATTTAAGAAGAAGACGACAATGACGATAACGATGATGATCACGATGATGATGATAGATGAGAAAGATAAAAAGGAAGGAGGAGAAAAAATTCCAATGAGAAAAGAAGAAGAAAGAGGAGGAGAAGGAGGTGGTGGTGTTGGTGACGACGGTAACGAAGAAGAAGAAAAAGACGTAGTATCAGAGGTGTTCGGGCTTGTTTGGGCACCATTTTCAGCTCGAAAAAAATCTTTTTTTAATGATATTTTTTAAAAGATCTTTTACAAAAGTAAAAGTGATTCTATGTTTGAATATCTCATGTAAAAAGATCTTTTTATCTATCAATTATGTTTGGATAAAATAAGATAAAAGTACTTTTTTGTTTATTTATTATGTAAAAACATCTTTTTTTTAAGGAAAAAAATTTTAAAAAAAGATTTTAATTGTAACTTCTCAAAGAATATGTTTTTTTTTTATTTTTCTAATACTTTTATTATTAGAAATTTGCCAAACACACTAAAAAAATATTTTTTCATTAAAAAACTCTTTTTTTATCGATTTAATGACGCCCAAACAAGCACTAGAAGAAGAAGAAGAAGAAGAAGCGCGAGGAGAGAAGAAAGTGGAAAAAAGAAGCCCGTGATCTAAATTACTTGGATGTTAAAATTATTCAAGAAAAATAATTCTATTATCAATCGTTTAATGATATTTTTAATTTGATTCTAAGCATCAAATAGTTGAATTGATTATGTACATATTATTTTTTTATTTATTTTTATTTTTCATAGTATCCTTAAGTTTGACAAACCAATAATTAATTCGCTGCGGATTTAAATTTTATTTAAAAATTTGTCATTAGTAAATTTATTGTTATAAACATAAGATAAAATTCTAACTCCTTGACATTTGTTTTAACAGATGGATAAACTATTTACTGGATCAATCTAAATTTATTTATTTTTGACTAAGATTTTCTTTTTAACAGAGAGGTTTATTTATTTACTTCTGTTATTATTTTTTGTTTTTTTGGGTTGTTGACAAACCCAAAAGTAAGATCCATAAAGCTAAAACCAAATTAAAAAAGATGTACACTGGTACATCGGTATATAGTGAATAAAAGTCATCCAGATACTAATAAAATAATAGGGATGGTGCAGATGGTGAAAAAATAACTGCAGTGATCTTCAGAATATGCAGAGCATGGTGGGTAATGGACCTAATGTGTTGGTGACAGATAGATGGTGCAGTAAAATTTATCTTTCTATTCTCTGGTGGACTAGTGTTGTTTTACTTTTTGGCAATGGTAATTGGTATGGAGTGTTATGTTATTGTTGATGAAAACCATCAAGATTTTGATAATGATTTGTTAAGTATGGTGGTTTAATTTAAGTGTTATGATGAAATATTATATTAGTGTTTAAATTAATAAAAGAAAAAGTCTAGGGGCCAGCAATTTTATCAAATTTTGGCCAGCATGTAACCATCAAAGAAGAATGAGCCATTGGATGAAATCTCACATTAATCTCACACCATTAAAAGCCTCATTGATGGCTATTTGATGGCTATAATCCCAAAAGTTGCTGCCCCCTAACATTCCTCTTAATAAAATAGCTAGAATATGTATGTCTAATTTACCAAAAACTAAAACAAACACTTCTCTAAATAATATTTAGTGATCACAAGGCTTTTTCCGTTCCTAAATTTTATTTCTTCAGTAAAATAGAAAACATGCTTCAAATGTTGCAATCTAAAATAATTTAATACAACAGAACATAAAATCTAAAAAATTTAAAAATATATGTCAATATGTCATACATGTATAATTTTTGTGTGTTGCTATTAACTGCTATAATACATCAATTATATATTTGTAAATCATAAAATAGTACTAGTACTATTTATTCTAACATAATTTTTTTAATTAATTAAATTAACCTTAACACATAATATTAGAAAGAAGTAATTAACTTTCTTTTTATTATAATAAAAAATTAACTTTAATGTGATGCATGATAATCCTAACCAACAAGAAACTGAATTATTTCTTTTATTTCCTCTCTAAAAGACTATAAATCTATGAAGTACCATTACATCAAATTAAATATTGTTTTCTTTAAATTTCATATACCAAATTTCTACCATTGTATGATTATAATACCAAAATTGCAGAATACATCTAGTTGATATTTCATAATTACTTAATTAGGACAGAATAATATAAGCTCATGCGATAAGATAGTGTGAAGAAATAAAAAAGGTACTTAGAGCTTATTTAGGTACTCTTAAATTGTTGAAAAAAAGATTTTATTTTAATAAAAAAATCTTTTTTTTTTAATTTTTAGCGTGTTTGATAAATTTTTAATAATAAAAATAAAAACAATAAAAAATATCTTTTTTAAAAATTGTAATTTATTTTAAAAAAAAAATTAAAAAAAAAAAATTTTTTTTTTTTAATTTTTTTTTTAAAATCGCTCGAAAAATATCTTTCTTAAAAGTTTAGCCAATCAAGCTCTTATCAAGATAATGCACAAAGCCACAAACCATGCTGCTAATTAAACATGTCAAGTTAAAGAAATAAGAGTGCAACGAGAAGTATAATAATCTAAATATATTGAGTAATAGCTGCGCGATTTCATACGTAGGTGATAAGGTAAAGAGTTAAAGGAGTTGGGAATTACGAAAGGCATGCACGATGAACCTTTACAATATTCCTAATGGACCCATGGTTTAAACAAGGAACGCTTGCACTTGACCATAAAGGCCACGCAATGATTACTCCTAAAAATGAAGAACAATATTCAGCATATATTAATTCATGATGCCAATACAACTAACATCTTTTAACGATTTCAAACCAAATTTTCTTTGACAATAAACACCCTCTTCGAAAACCTCCACCAAAACTTATTTTCTACTAGGTTGTACATGGTCCGGTCCGGTCTAAAGATTTGGTCTGAATTCGAACATTTTAAGAGTTAATTTAGTATAATTTCACTGAATTTAAGAACGAGCAAAGATCTTAAAAATAGAGTCGGTCATTATTTTGGGTCGAATCTGAGTCAAGGTAAATCCGACTTCACCCGACTTATTTACACCTTAAGAAAACTAAAAAAGATATATATTTTAAATTAATTTTAATATTATGTTATATTAATTATAAACTTATTGTTTTATTTTTAATTACACTTATTGAATTAGAAAATAAATCAAAAAAATATTAAATAAGAATTTATGGATAAATTCAAGTTCAAATATGGATATCAACTTTTCAGTAATAAATTTTTTCTTTCTAAATAAATTTTTTTATAAATAAGTTTTTTTTTATAAATTATTGTTAAAACTTTAAAGACCCGGTATAATTATGATCCAAAAATGTTTAAGTTTCATTGGATTTAGAGTCGAATTAGAGTCTAAAGAATAGATTCAATATATATTTAGGACCGAATATGAGTTTGGACAAACCTGATTTCATCTGGCTCAAGAACACTCTTAATTCCCACAAATACAAAACACCTACCTCCTCATCTCAAACGCAACTAACGTCTTGGTTCCAAAAAATCCCTTCTCGAAACATCCCAATAAACCTGATCTGTAAATCGATTAATTCATACAAAAAACAAAACGACTTAGAAGCCTCTCTGCTTTACGCTTCTTCGTAATTGAACTGATGAACTCCACAAGCTGCAACAAGTAATTTAGAGTTATAGAAATAATACTGACAACAGGTCATACAAAATTTTGAAAAATTCAACCCTCGTTTCGAAACAACATCCATCAACTACTCCCTGCACAACATAACTTGCTCTCACAAAAATTTTACTATGTGTTCGGTAGGTCGGGTACCGGACGGTTCGGGTTAAGACTTTGGTGTCAACGTTTCGGATGGTGGAGAGGCTCGTCTGGTCGTGGTTTCCTGGTCCCGAGTGAACGAGATCCCGAGTACTTCGGATGGAGAGGGAGGTGCCACCTGCAAAGACACTCCGACGCCCTTGTCAGAATATGTGCAGGCGGAGAGGAAATGGTGTGTGAATGTCACGTACCTTGGGGGGAGAGCCAGTCTCCCCCTTATATACATGTCAGTAGTGGGCCCTTCCAATGGGCAGGCCCATACCCTCAAAGGTGTTGTCCCACGGCTGTGTGCGAGCCGTACGGGACGCGTGTCCGGGTCGGGTGGAGGACGCACCACTGGGCCGGCGAGAACTCGGGTCGGGTTGACCCGCGCGAGTTTTGGGCCAGGCCGTAACAGTGCCCCCGACGCGTCAGCGATGGCCGTGGAGGCCACCGGTGGCGCGTGATGTTTACACTCGTGCGTTGTCGTTGGGTCGAAGAATGCCGAAGAGAAGGACGCCGGCAAGTCGGAGGGTCCGTCAGGGAAAAAGGAGGGCCAGGCTTCCCCTGCCCAGGATACCGAGACGTCGGGAAAGCAGGGCTTAGGGGGTCAGGCTTCCCCTGCCCATGAGGAGGGTCCTGCTGACGGGAAGGCGACCCTCTCCCCTCATCCGGATAGCGACGTGGAGCTTATCCACACTCCTAATAAACGAAAGATGTCTTCTAGCCCGGAGGGGGTCCTAACCGTAATGGAGAGGAATTTTGATGCTTCCAAGTTCATTGACTCCTAGCTGATACCCGGGACAGAAGAGCATTTTCATGCAACCGAGCTGTCCAGGCAGGCGAGGTGGATGTATCGCACCTTGCTTCGTGGGGCCGTGATAGCTCGGAAGGCCGAGTTTGAGCTATCTGGTATGGAGGCGCTTCGGAGGAAGCTTGAGTCTTCTGTTAAGGCGAATAATGACTTTAAGGCTCAAGTTGAGCTCCTCCAGGGTCAGCTGTCCGAGATGGGGGGAAAGCTTAATGATGCTGAGGAGAAGTCGTCGTTTGTTGCGGAGAGGCTGAAGGCGTCCGATGAGACCGTGGCTCGGCTTCTTGAGCGTGAGATGACATTGGAAGGTCAACTGAACACCGCTCAGGGTCGAGTTGTCGCTTTGGAAAAGGAGCGGGAGCAGGCCATCTCGGAGGCGAAAGCCGCTAAGGCAGAGGCCGTTGATCTTAAGAAGAAGCTTAAGGTGACCAAGGAGCAAGGGAAGAATGCCATCTTGATGACCGAAGATGCCCTGAAGGCCCAGCTGAAGATTGCTGCTCCTGATTTCGAGACGTCGTCAATTGGTGTTTTCAAGACTATTCAGGACGGGAAAATTGTCGATATGCCGAGGAAGTGAAGTCTCGTAACTTAGGATATTTTGTAATGCATTTGTTGAACAACTTCTCGAGTCCTTCATCATTGTTGGCCAGTAGTATCCTGCTCGGATGAGCTTCCTTGCCAGGGCTTTGCCCCCGATGTGATGTCCGCAACACCCTTCGTGGACTTCTCTGAGCACGTAGTCCATTTGGTCGGGGTGCAAACACTTCAATAGGGGCTGGCTGAGTCCCTTTTTGAATAGTTGTCCCTGTATGATTACGTATCTGGCCGCCTCCCTTATTAAAGCTTTGGCCGCCTTCTCATCTTCAGGCAACTTGCCGAGTTCCAGAAAGTTGGTAATGGGGTCCAGCCACGAGGGGCTCGACTCCGTCAGGTGGAGGGCGACCGTTGGTTCCTTCACCATGCCCTGGATGAGCGACCGGTTACCCGATCCTGGCTTTGTGCTCGCAAGCTTCGACAAAAGGTCTGCTCGTGTGTTCTTTTCTCTTGGAACGTGCTGGATAATGACCTCCTGGAACTGGCTTGTCATTTGCTTAACCTTTTCCAAGTACTTTTGGAGGAGGGGGTCCCGGGCTTGGTAGCTTCCGTTTATCTGCGAGGTGACGACTTGGGAGTCGCTGCATACTTCGACTCTCGTCGCCCCGACTTCCCGAGCCAGCATTAGTCCGCCTAGGAGAGCCTCATATTCTGCTTGGTTGTTCGACACGGGGAACTCGAACTTGGTCGATTGCTCATAGATGACCCCTGTAACCCTTGTGGTACTCGCAGTAAAGGTTCTTGTTTCCTCCCGTCCTGTCCTTCAGTGGTCGGGGCTTCGACAGTATCCCCTTTTCTGCTATCTGTTGGTAAACTTCAGTGATCGATGCCGTAAGGGGGGTGTAGTTGGTGAACTTCCCAACTCGGGGGAACGGTTTGGATGGTTTACTCGGACCGCCGTCCTTGGCGTGTTCCTTCAGTCTTTCTCTGGCTTCGAAGTGTCGGGGTTGGTTGTAGGCGGGCTGCCATTTATTGGCAGCCACAACCCGGCTGACTTCCTCGTCATTAATGTATTCTTTGGCCACGCCCTGGATCTCTTGCATCGTCCAGACGGGCTTCGTGGTGAGGTGTTTCCTGAAATCCTCATTCGAGAGCCCGTTCGTTAAGCACAAACTTGCCACTGAGTCCGTCAGACCGTCAATTTCCAAGCACTCGTCATTAAAACGGTCCAGGTACTTCCTGGTCGGCTCTCCGGGTCTCTGGGTCACCCCCAGCAAATTGATTGGGTGTTTGGCTTTGACAATCCTAGTTGTGAACTGAGCCAAGAAGGCGCGGCTGATGTCGAAGAATTGGGTCACCGAGCCTTGCGGGAGGTTGTTAAACCACCGTATTGCCGGGCCCGCTAAGGTGACCGGGAAAGCACGACATCTGACCTCGTCTCCCACCCCTTCTAGGTTCATCCTGGCCTCGAAGGCCGTCAAGTGTTCCAGGGGGTCTTGCGTTCCGTCATACTTCATGTCTGTCAACGTTTTGTCCCCACAGATGGCGCCAATGTTCGGTAGGTCGGGTACCGGACGGTTCGGGTTAAGACTTTGGTGTCAACGTTTCGGATGGTGGAGAGGCTCGTCTGGTCGTGGTTTCCTGGTCCCGAGTGAACAAGATCCCGAGTACTTCGGATGGAGAGGGAGGTGCCACCTGCAAAGACACTCCGACGCCCTTGTCAGAATATGTGCAGGCGGAGAGGAAATGGTGTGTGAATGTCACGTACCTTGGGGGGAGAGCCAGTCTCCCCTTTATATACATGTCAGTAGTGGGCCCTTCCAATGGGCAGGCCCATACCCTCAAAGGTGTTGTCCCACGGCTGTGTGCGAGCCGTACGGGACGCGTGTCCGAGTCGGGTGGAGGACGCACCACTGGGCCGGCGAGAACTCGGGTCGGGTTGACCCGCGCGAGTTTTGGACCAGGCCGTAACACTATGCTTTCGTCACCTCACAGTATCATCACCCGATGGACGACTTCCATACCACACACTTCCACCTCAACCAGCTTCACACCGGAATTGAGTCACACAACCATTCACACCTACTTCGATCTCTATCCACAATTTTTTTTTGTGTTGTAAACAAATTAAGTGCTTTATGCCCATATATCCACCACTCAAATCTACAGAAAGAATCCATTACCACCCCTTTTATGGATTTCTCTAAAATTTTTTGGAGACAACTTCCATTGATCCAACTGAGTTCGTCCCAACCCATTTCATCCATTACTCATCATATTATCTCTTTTCATTTAATCATTGGGGTATAATTAACAAAATTAGTTTCGTTTAATTTTTCAAATAGATTTTATTTGTAGCAAAATAAAGTTTTAAAAATAAATAATTATTTTCAAACAAACGCAATATCTATATCTATGTATAAAGAAAATTGGAATAGGTAAACAAAATTTACCTATATATAATTATTGTGCAAAAATAAATCCGATCCTTTCACGTTATACTTCTTGCAAATTCTTTAACCAATGAACTATAATTTTTTTGTGTTACTATGTTATATAAAATGTACAAAATGTTATCTGTATACCAAAATCAATCATTAAAATCAGTCACTAATGTATTTGTGTATAAATACATGTGTGGTTTAATTTATTTTCAATTTATATTTATATTTCAGCATATATTTTATATTGATGGCTGACTTTGGTGACTGATTTTAGTATATACGTAATATAAATCTAAAAAATAATAACAACACTGCACAAAGTGCTAGACAAGGCAATAGTATTAAATTATTTTTTTATCAGTTTCATTGCCATTAGTAGAATTTTTTTTTTGGCCTCTTTTGTCAAGGCCATTATTAGAATTTATAAATTTTATTTTCTTCTCACATTATCTCTTAATCTGATAAGTCAGAGATTAATTTATTATAAATTAAAATTTTATTCAAAAATTTATTTATTAGTCAATAAGTTATTACATGTATAAAATAAAATTTGTATTTATAAATATTATCCAAGTGAAACAGTTCATTGTGTTTTTTTTTTTTAGCTTTTGGCGGGGGTAACTGAGCAATAATTATAGATGCAAGCAAACAAACAAAAATAAACCTGATTACACTTTGTTTTGGTTACAAGAGTCTGAAGTCTGTTTCTTAATGACAAAAACTTGAAGAATAATTTGCATAGATCAGATTGGGAAACAAAAACCAATCAATTGAAGGGTGTAGTGGGCCAAAAGTTGGGCTCAATGATTAGGCCGCACAAACTCCAAACAAAAGAGACTATAAATTCATGTCCAAAAACAATAGGGGACTATATATTTTTCTAAGTGCAACTTGTCTCCTCGGTATTTACTATATTGTCCCCAATGCTAGCTTCCTGCTTGCGTTTCTATCTCTTCCAAGTTCCAGCTTGCTTTTTCTCTTTATTTGTTTCATGTTCACACTTAATTATAATTAGATATAGATAAAATGTAAATTTAGCTACATCTAATCTACAGATTTCGTAAACTCAACTAACAAAAAGTGAATGAGTAATTATTAAAGAAAAATTTCTAAAAAAAATACACATTAACTGACTGTTGATTAAAAATAAAAGGATAAGTATTTTTTTTGTCCCCAAGATCTGGGGTTAAAATTAATTTTGTTTTTAATCTTTTTTTGTTATTAAAATCATCCTCAACGTTACAAAACGTTATAAAATCGTCCTTTTCTAATTTTTTTTGGACCAAATTACCCTTAATTATTAATAAAAATTAAAAATAATATTAAAAAAAAATAAAACCCCACCCCACCCACACCCAGCATCTCTTCGTCTCTCCCCCCACCCCAAACCCACCCCCAATTTCCCTTCCTCCTACTCTCTGACCCTCCAACCCAAATCCCATCCCATCCCATCATCATCATTAGTTTCCACCTTTTATCTTCTTCTTCTCATATCTTCTTTCTTCTTTGAAACCCCTAAATTTATAAACCGAAGTATTGGAACCTCGGGTCGTTCTCCCTAGGAATTACAATAAAGTGTCTTGTTATTGGTTATGAGTTATTTTGGGGTTTTGGATAAGGAGCATGAAAAGTAAATGGCAATGAAAATAAACTAAAAACTATAAAAGGCTCTTGGAAAGGTGTGAGAACTAGAAGTCCTATCCTAGTTATCCTTTTCAATTGTGATGAGAATTGTTCATTGCTACCACTTGGTTAACCCTTACTAATTAAAGGAAAGTCAAGTGGATGAATTGACTTGAGCCACAAGTCCTAGCCAACTCCCAAGGAAAGACTAGATTTAGTGCACTCCAAACTAATTAGCAATCTCTCCAATTATCAATCAACAAAGGAATTAGATAACTCAAGCGTCACTAATTACTCTACCATAGCCAAGAGGAACAAAACCTATACTAAAATCCAACCAAGCATTCCATCAAACACTTAGAAGGCATAAAAGAAAAGCGGAGTAATTTGATAACAAAAATAGAATCTAACAACAATTATGGCAAGGAATTAACAACAACAATCAAAAGGAACACAATTATTATGAATTACCTCTAATTGAATTGAAAGAAAATAGAAGGAGCAAAAGTAGATCTACAACAAAACATAAGAACAACATAAAGGAAATTACAACAAAAGATTAAAAGAAGAATGAATGTAACACAAGGAATTGAAAGATAGAAGTGGAAGAAAGCAAAGATTAAAACCTAGATCTAAGATTATTGAACTAAACCTAATCCTAATTCTAGAGAGAAGGGAGAGCTTCTCTCTCTAACTCTAACTAAAAGTGATTTATTGGTCCCTAGGTGATGATAATCCTCCTTCCCCTTAATCCTTCATCCTTTTATTCCTTTCCCTTAGCAATTTGGCGCCAAAAATGGGTTCAGAAACCCTCTCAAATCGCCAGGCACGTGTTGCATTAATGAGGTCATGTGCCATCATCGGCGCGTGCGCGCATGGTACGCGTGCGCGTCCCTGGTCGATTCTGCAATGTGCGCGTGCGCGTGCATGGCTGCCTTTGCTTCTTTGACTTTTTATGCTTCTCTCCACTTGTATGCTTCCTTCCTTGCTTCCTTTGATCCATGCCTAGCCTACTTCAATCCTGGAATCACTAGCAAACACCTCAAGGCATCTTATGGAATCAAAGAAGAACTAGAATTCATCAAGATAAGGCTTAGAAAGCATGTTTTTACACTTAAGCACGAATATGGGAGAGATAACAAAATCATGCTAATTTCTAGGCTAAATGTGACAAAAGGTTATCAAAATACTCTGAATTCAATGCAAAACAAACCGTCAAATTGGGGTTTATCACCAACCCGCCGCCACCGGTCGTCGCAAGCTTACATGGAGGCACTACTGCTGCCGTACAGCTCCCGACCCTCCAGACCCTCCGTCGCTGCCTCTGTTTTTCTGCTTTTGCTTTCTTCTTTCTGCCTTCTGCTTCTACTTCTGCTTCTATTTTTGTTTTTGTTGTTGCTTCACCATTGTTGATTCACCCTTCAGAATTGTTGTTGTTAATTTATTATTGGTGATACTGATTCTGATTATAGTAATTGCATGATGATGATTTGGCTATGGTGGCAGTGGTGATAGTGGTGAGGAAAGGGAGAGTGAGGAGGTGCTTCTGATTCTGTTTTTCGTTCTTCCTACAAAATCTTTATGCTGATTCAAATTCATCAAATCTTGAACCAATTTTGTTCAAGTTGTTTGGGGAACAGCACTAATGCTGATAATCTTGCTTGGTCTGCAGCTTCATCATAATTGATTTTGGTCGTTTCAGAGATGCCTTCAAGATGAAGATTTTGGTTTTAATGTAGTTTAGACAATTTTGATATATTAATTACAAGAACAATTAGACTGTTTCTAATTATTTTTTGGTTACATTATTATCAATGGCACTAGCTCTGTTAGTTAATTTGGTTCAACTGTATATACTTTATTTTCTCTCTTTTTTTTTTCTTTTTTTCTTCTTTTTTTTCCTCCCTTTTTTGGTTGATTGGTTTTTGAAGAAGGGGGTAAGAGGTTTGATGATGAAGAAGGGAATTGGGGGTTACTGGATTAGTGGTGATGAAGAAGGGGGTGAGGGGGTGAGGGAGTGGGGTGAGGGGTGGGGGTTACGGTGAGGGGCTTGATTAAGTTAAATTAGTCATTTTATTAACTTTTTATCAAAAAAATCAGTTAACTGCTAACTGTTATTATGTCACTATTTGAGATAAAATCTGATACGTATTATGTTTTTAACATGTTACATAATAATATAGTTTAGTTAAAATTGATAATAAAAAAAAGTGCTCTGTTAGGATTTTATTGGTGGTCTGTTCTTGTGCTGCTGCTACAAGGTACATACATTGCATGTCGGAGAGGGGGAGAACTGATGGAGGACAACGTAATGACTTTGAGGAGAACGACTGTAAAGATCTACAGTTTGACTCAAATGATATCAGGGTAAGATTGGAGAATTGTGGAAGAAGTCTGATAGGACTGCTAATAGCAGATACTACCTTCTCAGTTGACACTATGGAGGAAGTCCTAGGAGCAATATATGGGAGACTTGAGGGGTTTAGGGTTATAGACCATGGTGATAACATGTTTCATTTTTTTTTTGACAAAGAAATAGATACTCTTAGAATTGAACATGGATCACCATGGTTATTCAAAAACTTTATCATTCATCCTAGGTGATGGAGGGAAGGAATGGTAATAGAAGAGGAAGATTATTCGCATGTACCTATTTAGATTCAAATTTGGGGTCTTTTAAAATACTGTTAAATCCTAGAACTTGGACAGAAAATAGGCAAGCAACTTGGAGAGGTGTTAGAGGTTGACTTTTTCAATGTGCGAGGAAGGGAGGAACGGATTGTGAAAACAACGTCAATATCGATGCAACACGGGTTCTGCGAAGCAAGATGAATCTAGTAGATCAGACGGAAAACACTTAAAGTGAGACTTAGGTATGAGAGAACAGACATATACTGTTTGTACTGTGGCCACCTAGGTCCAGAAGAACAATAGTGTGAATGCCTATTGGAGGACATTGCGGATGGGAAGCAGAGGGAGAATCGAATTAAAGAAGAACTCGAAGCTGATCAGGTTGGATGGAGGATAGGAGGAAAAAAGAATGAGGGATTCGACTTTGCAGCTAGAGGTACTACACCTTCAAGACGACCGACCCTTGTAAGTCTACTCAAAGGATTCTCTAAACTCAACATGAGGGAGGAGAATTCCGGAGAAAACAAAAATTCAGAATCACAAGGGAATTTGGTTATTTAGGGAGCACGATATTAGAAAGGGAATCAAAGAATGCTGAACACAAGTGACTCGGAGGAATCAGCGTTAAAAGAATTAGATGACAATGATATTGTTGCAATCACAGTTAATGAAAATTCATTTGAATCCAAAATAAAGGACCTTAAGGCCCATAATCTGGAGCAGAATAATGTCCTCCATTCACCATTATAAGAAATTACTAACATGAATGATCTTTCTTTCAATAGGGGGTCAGGAGGTACAAAAGGCACAGGAAATGTTGGAAAGTGAGAAAAATGAAAGAACTTGACCAGGAAAAAGAATGCTGACTAGAATCAAGTAATAGGTGTAAAAAGAAGAACTGGTGAAGAATCAGGGAAGAAAAGCCCCAAAAAAGTGTGTGTGCAAAGAGATTGTACTGTTGCTAAAGAGGCAGAGGGTGCCAGTCCACAATTGTCACCGAACCCTCAATGAAGATGATAATGTGAGTTTGAGAAAATTTTTGGAAATTCACAACATCAAAGGGATTATAAGTCTCATTTTCCTAAGGTGGTGTTCCTTTGTGAGACCAAGAATATCTCCTTATTTGTGGAGCAACAACGAAGAAGCTGGGTTATCAATATGGGTTCTGTGTAGCGCCAAATGACACAGCAGGGGGTCTCGCGGTGTGGTGGAAGGAAGGGTATAAAATTAGTGTTAAAACCACTGCAGATTTCTACATTTATTGTTCAGTGGAGGATGAAGACAACCCAAGACCCATTGATGTATTTGCTATTCACCTTCATAGCTGCGATGCCATAAGTCAACAACAATTTAACATTCGTATTTAGCTAATTGCTAGTGCAGCAGATAGATATATGGTGATTGGAGATTTAATGCAATTTTATCATCTAATAAAAAAGAAGGGAGAAGAGAAAAGTACCAAAGTTCTATTCAGTAATTTCATTCTTTCCTTAATTCAGCTGAGCTACTGGATATGGGCTATGTGGGGGACAAATTTACGTGGTGGAATTGCAGTGTGAGAAACAGAACGGTTAAAGAAAGACTTGATAGAAGCTTGATCTCAGTTGCTTTGCGAAATGTATTTTCACAAGCATCTCTAATGCACCTAGAAAGTTTGAGTTCGGATCATAGGCCTTTACTTTTTTCCTTAGGTGATGAACAACCTAAAAGGAAGCGTAGGTTTCGGTTCTAAGAGAGATGGTGCTCAAATGAAGAGGTCACTAGTATTGTTGATGAGGTGTGGAAAAAAACCTGTGGGGTTCGGCTATGTTCATTCAAGTTTAAAAACTCAAACGGTGTAGGCATAGAATAGTAGAATGGCAAAAGTCTCAAGTTTTTAATACAAGGGTAGTAGCTGAAGATCTATCGAAACAGCTGATTGAAAAGAAAAATCAGATTGCTAAAGTGAGCAAGATTGAAATTGAGCAGTTAGAGGAATAGCTAGCGCAGGTTCTTGATCAAGAGGAACAGTATTGGCTGAAAAAATCAGAATTCAGTGGTTTCAAATGGGAGATCAAAACACACAGTTTTTCATACTAAATATCGAATGCGCAATAGGTGTAATAAGATCTGGAAACTAGATGATGAAAACGGAGGCTGGTTATACTCAGACCAAGAAATTGGTGCCCAAGCCCAACGTTATTTTCAGCATTTGTTTACTGCAGGTGTTCCTATTAAACCCGAGGGTGTCATGAACAGTTTGTAATAAAAACTCTCTACCTTTATGAACAGGAATTTACTCAGACCTATCATAGATTTGAAAATTAGAATAGCGGTGTTCTCAATTTCAGCTGAGGCAGCCCCAGGTGACAATAGATTTTCTACCAAATTCTATCAACACTTTTAAAAAATTATTGGTACCGATGTTAGAGCAGCAGCTAAGAGTTTTTTTCGGGAGGAAGAATGCACACTTTAATCACACACAAATCTGCTTAATCCCGAAGGTGAATAATGCCTCCTCTATGAACCAGATTTGGCCGATATCACTTAGCACTACTTTCTACAAGGTAATCTCTAAAATCTTAGTGTATAGAATGCAACCTCTTATAACAAAGATTATCAGTGAGAATCAGAATGCTTTTATTAGAGGAAGATTAATTAGTGATAACATGCTTAGTGCTCATGAATGCATGTATTTTCTCAAGAACAAACGAGTTGGTGATAGAATTAGCTATAAAGCTTGATATGAGTAAGGCATATGATAGAATGGAGTGGAGTTACTTATGGTTTATGATGGAGTATTTGGACTTTGAAAGACGGTAGATTAGTTGGATCAAGGAGTGTGTTATTACAGTCTCATATTCCGTTATTGTAGAAGGTCAACCTATGGATTTTTTCAAACCTACCAGAGGGCTCCGACAAGGAGATCCCCTCTTTCTTTATCTATTTCTCATTTGTACAGAAGAGTTATCCCATCTGCTCCACAAAGGAGAATAGAATAACATGGTTCATGGTTTGAGATTGAATGCCATATGTCCTCCAATTAGTCACCTTCTTTTCACGGACGACTCTATGCTATTTAGCAAAGCTAACTCAGAGGATAGTGCTAGTTTAATTCAAGTACTACAAACCTACAGTCATTTAAGTGGGAAACAAATTAATTTGCAGAAATTCTCGATTTTCTTTAGCAAAAATACTTCTCCTACTCTACGGGATTAGCTTTCAAACATTCTTGAAATTTCTCACGTTAGAGTTTAAAACAAGTACTAAGGTCTCCTCTAAGCTAGTGGGCGCAAAATACTTATTAAGACAGTTGCAACAACTATTCCAATGTACACTTGGTGCGGAATTTATAACCACAGACTAACCGGCAAGTGCACCAAGTCGTACCAAGTAATACCTTACGTGAGTAAGGGTCGATCCCATGAGGATTGATGGATCAAGCAACAATAGTGTTTGATAGGATTAGTTAGACAAACAGAAAATAGTGTTTGGAAGTTCAAAAGCATAAAAAAATAAAGAAGAGCTTGAAGACAGGCAGGTGAATAGGTGAGGAATAAAATATAAAGAAACAGTTAAGGTTTCAGAGTTATCTATTTTCCGGATTGACTTTTCTTATTAACTATTTTAATCATGCAAGATTCAATTCCTGGCAAACTATATGTGACTAGACCCTAATTCCTTAGACCTTTCTAGTCTCCTCTAAAATTCATCAACAGCCAATTCCTTGGTCAATTAATTCCAATTAGGGGGTGAAGTTCAATTCTAGTTATATGCCACAGAAATTTTAATTACCCAAACATAAAAGGATTATATGTCACGTATCCTATTAAATTCAAATTTGAATTTAAATTCGAATTAATTAACAAGTCTTCAGCTGATGGGTGGGGACCACTTGATTTGTCCATTCTTCAACTTCTAATCTGTGTTTTCTGGGCTGAAAACTTGGTCAAAACAGCCTAGAAATTGCTCCCAGCGTTTTTCTGCGTTTTCTGCACGTAGCGCATGTCACGCGTATGCGTCAGTCATGCGTACGCGTCGCTGGTCTTCTTCGCGAGTCACGCGGATGCGTCGGTCACGCGGACGCGTCGCTATGCAAATCTTCAAATCACGCGTACGCGTCAGTCACGCTTACGCGTCGCTCCTCGCTGCCATCTCCTTTGATTCTTGTGCTGTAGAAACTCCATCAAATTCCGTCGAATGCTACCTAAAATAAACAGTATTGCACAAAACTCAAAATAGCATCCATAGTGGCTAAAATATAATTAATTCTTAATTAAACTCAACAAATTACATGCAAATTCACTAGGAAAAGATAGAAAATATGCTCACGCATCAACACTCTTAGTTGTTTCAAACTTTCGGACTCTCTTCTTGATGAGCTTTACCGGCTCATGATGCAATTTTGTTGGGGACAACGGAATAATGAGTGAAAAATGCAATAAATAAGTTGGGATATGATGAGTAGGCCGAAGCAATTAAAAAGACTGGGTTTCAAAGATCTTAAAGCCTTTAACCTAGCAATGTTTACTAAGTAAGACTGCAGGCTACTTACTAGAGAGTATTCCTTACTTTTTACAAGGTTTATAGAAGTCGATAGTTTAAATACTCATCGTTCCTAAGGGATGAAACTGGATTAAACCCATCATAGGCTTGGCGAAGCCTACTGGAGGGCAGAAAATTCTAGAAAAAGGGATCAAAAGACAAATCGGCAATATTGTAACAACTAGAATCAGGGAGGATAATTTGTATGGGACTACTCCACTGTTTAGAATTCCACAAGAGTGTTGTGGGGATCCGAATCTAATTTGAGTACGACAACTACTTGATTCGGATGAGAACTCGAATCAGGGAATTACAAATTCTAATTTTAATCACAATGAAGCCAGAATAATATGCAACATAATTACAGGGTAGGATAAAGATTGTTGGAGTTGGAGTAAGGGAAAAAATGAGAACTATTCAGTATTATTAAGATATGAGCTAGCCTAATATTTTTTCATGTTCATGAACAACAATTTGATGACAAAATCAGAAACAGAAAATTATAGACCTCAATTTAGAATATTTAGTACAAGTCAAAAATAAAAGTTTTTTTATGGAGACCGAGTCACAATGGCTTACCTACCATAGAGAAACTCCACTCAAGGATGAATCACATCTCAAGCTAATGTCAATAATATAATGTCAACAAGCATCAAAATCGACCTACCATTGTTTATTTTCTTACTCAATAGCAGCAACAGTATGGACAAAATTGGACCAACACCTTGTTCCCTCCTCCCTACATGCATAACCACCATAAAAATGGTTAAATTCAAGTTTTTAAGCAATCAATTTAAGATCTCACTGCTCCAAAACGAAAATTCAGTTTGCATTCATTCTTTAAAAATTATAATTGGTTTGAAACTTGTAAATTTTTTAAGCCAAATAGCTTACTCTGGGGAAAATTTTGGCTCAGACAAAAACTCTTACATATGAGTTTATCACTATCTCCACTCAACTTTTTTCTTTGAGATAAATTTTCTGTTTAAAAAATTCTTCTTTTTTCTTTTTTTTTTAGTCATAAGTTGTTTGAGTTTTTTATTATATTATTTTTTAAAAAAATTTCAGTTTTGGATGTATTGTTTGTGTTAGGAAAATCCCAATTTTCTGTCTTATCAAATTGTCCAATTATAAACTCCATGTTTCACTTTTAAGAAGTAAAATAACTTACCTTTGATTAAAAAAAATATACATATAATATTTAACTGCTATAGATAAACATATAGATAACTAATAATACTGAAAAACAAAAATAAAATGATTAACTTAATTTTATTTCGTAACAAAATATTAATTCATTTGTGACATTATTTTTTCATCAGCTTCTTGAACATTATAGATTTAGCTAATATATGTCCTGTGTTTTTATGGCATGTGATAATTGATAAGTTTATTATTATTGAAAAATTTTAAATATTTTTATTTAATGAATGTAAAATAAATATATTACAATTTTAAATTTTTTATATTTTTAATAATTTTTTTCATTTTATAATATTAATATGTATCTTCAGGACCCCAATTAGGTAAACTCTTTTAAATATGTATATCATTTGCGGCCAAGAAACATGATAATGATTAAGCACTAAGCAGGCTTTATTACTTTCCGATCGCACTACAATTCTTCATCAATCAAGATTATATGCATCTCCCTCCCAATAATTACACACCACATACACTACTAACCTTTCAAATTTCAATAAATTTATAACTATATATACATATACTTTACGTATAAAATTAAATCCACATCTCATTATTCCACGAAAACTGTGTGTAGCAAACTTCAATATATTCCTTTTGCTTTTAAAATAGTACTATTACTACTATAAAATGTGAACTCCAAATTCAAAGCCTAAAGTAACACTATATGTTTTACTAAGATAACATTAATTTCTATTATTCTATAGGTAGTTTCCACATCATGTGACAATGACAACACTTACCCTAACTAGCTAACAGAGAATGAATCATTACAACACCACCATGCATGCATATATATATAATAAACTTTAATTAGCGACCAACACGATAGTTGTTTCTAGAAATCGAAAATATATGTACAATGTACTGAAGAATTGAAGAGTAGGTTTACAATTACATAGATAGGGAGAGTGATGGAAACAGCTAGGTAGTATTGCTTCATATTGAATTGCCTGATTAGTAAGGAATCTATACTTTTTATCTTAGTAGTATGTCGTTTTCTTTTTGTGATCATATTTCATTCTACTTTGATAGATACATACATGTATTATATATATATGTGGACACATCATAACCAGTACTGCATTATGGGGCACAAGAATGTATGTCTTTCAATCACTACGTACCACTATGTCCATATATATAGTAGAGGACCTGGCTAGTAACTTTTTAAAAGATCAATTACTGAGAAATGAAAAAAGAAAATTGATGAAATTAAATATAATGAATTAATTTTAATGTATCAATAGGGTAATTTTTTTATAAAAATCATTTGAGTTATATTTTTTTATGACTAATCGCAAGGTAACATAATAGATATAAAAAATTGTTATTTTTATTGATGTAGCATTTAACAATACGTAATTAAATACAATTTTTACATGTAATGACAATGTCTCAAATTAAATTCTCAAGTTTGAGTTATATGAAAAGTTGTATTATACAAATTGATAACATAATTACAATAATAGCGAAAATCAATTATAAGAATAATTGTTAAGTAGGTATAAAAGTAATTTTCTTAAAAAAAATGTAATGAATAAAATAAAACTGAATCACATTTTAACGGCGTAACTAAATAAAATTTGAATTCTAACTACTTGTTAAGTTTAATTTGCTTTATTTAGCAAGAGTGACACACAAGTTTGCTTATGATGAGGGAGTTTGCATAGAGTTAAAGAATGGAATTGAAGCTAGGCTGTATAATAAATTAATGATGTCTCCAGTCTCTTTTATGTTAAAGCTTTTTTATTTTTATTCACCATTGAAATTCAAAAGTGACACTCTGCTATCTATGTTTTCAGCTGATGCTATGTTAATTGAAAATCTTCTAATGATGCATTTGTTTCGAGGTATAAGAAATTATTTTCACCAGAAATTATGTTTGTTTATTATATATTTTCAAGTTGATTTTTTTTAAGTGAAAACTAACATGCAGTTGTTTTTATGTAAAAGTTGATAGTCAAAAACTGTTAAATGATAATTTAATCAAGTCTATTAAATTATCTAAGAATTTTGAGTAAATATCTTTTTCGGTCCTGTCCTTTTTAAAAATTGACAAATCGCTCCTAATATTTAAAAAATAACAAATCAGTCTCTGTTTATTTCTTTTATTAGACACATCGATCCTTCTGTAGCCAATAAACAGAGATCGATGTGTTTAGCAGAAAAAATAGACAGCGATCGATTTGTCTAACGAAAAAATTGATGTGTCTACGAAAGAAATAGATAGATAGGACTAATTTGTCATATTTTAAACGTTACGAGACGACTTATCAATTTTCAAAAAGGATAAAAACCAAAAAAGATATTTACTCAAAAAATTTTTTTTATCAATTTCATATAAAGACAATTACACGAATCTTCACTTTTGTTATTATCAAAGTTGTTAGTTTCTTTATAAACTCAACAATTTATGTTAAACACTAACAGTAATGGTAAAAATAAAACGAAAATAAAAATTAATTTGTCAATTAAAAAAAGACAAGAAAATAATAAGTCGGCATATATAAGAACTATTGATTACAATAATCATTCCTTATGATTACTTAGCTTATTACTACTTTCCTATAATTTTATAGTTGGTTATTGTAAAAGAAGACAGAGAAATAAATCACATCCATAAATTTATTATGGAAAAAATTCAGATTGCATGTGACAATGTCTCAAATACTTGTAGCTATTGCTTGTTTGTTAAGAATCTCAAAGTCATATATACCTTCTTAACTTCATATAATATAAACCATATACGATCTCCATAATGTAAACTAATCTTTCCCTTGTATACAATATTATAAAAACTAAACGCTAAACCCAAATAAAAATTGTACTCACGAGATTTAGTGTTCCAATAAATTTTGATTTGTCAGGAAATATACCTTTTACTCTCTCAGACACACACTCTATCTTAACCCCATTAGAATTTAAAGCCTATTAAAATCTTAATAATATGACTACTAACTATATATTAATTTTATCATTAATAAAAAATTATATTATTATTATAAAATTATTTATCT
>NC_029792.2:24511321-24511666 GCF_000816755.2 Arachis ipaensis
GTAGAATAGGACATATAAATAATTATATGTTAACAATTATATAAACATTAGTATTTCTTTTATTCAATTCATAATATACAACACTACTCAAATTAAGGGCATTTGTTGTTAAGGGTATAAATGTATAAAATTTAGATATTAAATAACCAAAAGTTTTCAAAATTTTTAAGTATTCATTGTATAAAAATGAATAAATTAAAAAGATTATATATATCCTGGAAAAAGTGATCCTAATAACTAATGTCCTTAGAATACTTATTAACAAAACTCTTATCTAGAATATAGATATGAAACTACTTAAATGATCTTGTAAAATTTAAATAGGCAATGATATATATTGGGAAA
>NC_029792.2:24511787-24513811 GCF_000816755.2 Arachis ipaensis
ATACTGGTGTTTTTGTGATTTTTAACCGTTGATCTTAATTATAAAAAATATATATAATATATATAATTAAAATTAACAATTAAAAATCACTGATACACCGGTATAACAATACACTTAAAAATCTTCCTATATATTGTTCTTACGAAAGCTCCAACTTCCAATAATGAATTGGAATTTTCCCATGAGTCAAACTAGAAAACAAATACCTAAGTGGCTGAACCCGGAAGTCATAGAAGTAGTTGTTGTTAGCAGTAGAACAAGTCAATACTATCATCAATTTATGTGAGATTCATGAATATCATGAATATATACTACTCCTAACTCCTAAGTAGTAAGTACTACACCCTTCGTGCATCTATGGTTTTTGTCATATATATATCATCACCTCACCTACTCTGACCTTAAGTCCTTAACTCCACCAACACTATTAATGCTTATATCAGTGTTTATTATATTAAAAATATTTAATTTCTATTCATTATTATCAATAAACTAATATTGTGTGTACAGATATATAATTACTTAGTGTAAAACATAAATAACTATTTTGTAAATTTATTACTATTGCTACATACTTTGAGAATTATTCAAAATAAAAAATTTAATTAGATAATTATATAAAATTTTTTATATTATGAATATATAAAAATTTAAGGATTATAAGCTAGTGAGATCAAAATTTTATTTTATAGAAATTTTTTATTGTATCTTAATTAATTTACTTATATTTAAATCTTATCATAAAAAATTTATTGTTAAATAATTCGATTCGAGTTTACTGAAATTTTAAAAAAATAAGAAGTCTTTTAACATGTAGGATTCATTCAACTATGCTACACTACAAATATATAAAAATACAAAATACACCTAGAAAGTATATGAAACAACATATATATTATACTTTTACGATTTATTCTAGTTATTATTATTTCTACGTTTTTAACTCACTATCATGTATTAAAAGATCAAGTTATTACTTACTAATTGATTATTATTATAATTATAAGATGAACATTATTTATATGTAACATACATATGATAAATTTGGTAAATTATCATGGATATATGTCTAGCTAAGCTAGCCCTTTGTTATATACTTATACATTTTGAAGGGAAAAGGCATAGAGCAATAAATATCAAATAACACTCAAGTCTACACACGTACATCACTTCAAAATTGGAAAAAAAAAAAAAAAAAAGAGAGAGAGAGAGAGATCAAAGAAGAGCCGCATATGCATACAAATTGAGAAACATATTTAAAAGAAAATAGTATTTTGATACTTGAATTTTAATGTGTTGCCATTGTAAGGTTACTATAAACTATAAAGCATAAAAATATTGGAAAGTTTTCAAGTATATCGGTACACCGATATTTCAGTAATTTTTAACCGTTGATCTTAATTATATATATTATATATACTTTTTAAAATAAAAATCAACGATTAAAAATCACTGAAACATCGATATACCAGTACACTTAAAATTTTTTCAATCTTATCCAATAAGACATAACTAAAGCAATGACTCACTAAATCAAACATATAATTGACTATGAATACAAAGAAAAGGGGTTATCAAGTTGTGGTTTAATAAAATCAATTGAAGGAGTGTAGCTGTCACCCCTATTTAGTGGATTGATTAGACGCTTTTCATCCCTATATTAATTTACCATATCTGAATAAATCAAACACTACTCATTCAACAAGTTGGTAATCATATCTTTGCTGTAATTAACACGTGCCTAATAAAATTTCCTCCTTATTACATGACATTATTTTACCGGTTTTGTCCTGGTTTTAACCATGATTTAATTTGTATGCCACACACCGAATTAATGTATCATTTAATATTATAATTATATTCGACACTTATATTTGTATAATTGTAAAATAACAAAATCAACATTTTTATTGATATTTAATATTTATAGGCTACGCTTCAAAAAATAAACAATGCAACCCTCTATGAAAAGTAACTTGCAATTAAAGATTAAAAAACAAAAAAATAAAATACCCAAAATTTAA
>NC_029792.2:24514095-24517864 GCF_000816755.2 Arachis ipaensis
ACAACATTCTTTATTTAGCAAAGAATGTGAAAAATGGATCACATTTATGCAATACTTTTTTACATTAAAATTTTAGAGTGTAAACAAATTAAATAACACCCCTAGTTAAACATACATATTAATATATGAAAAAAAAAGGAGAATTTTCTTTATGAGGCAACTAAGTCACTAATAAGTGGATCCCTTAGATTTTGATAGCTTTTACTCAATGGTACAATGATGATCTTTAAACATAACATATAAAATTCAAACTACCTTACATAAGACAGAATGAAAGAAACTTTATGTCTAGTTGGAGCCAAAGTGATAAAAGAAATTAAGTGAGCATTAATCAAGTCTCATTAAGTGGAAGACAGATGAAAAAAGAAGCACAAAGATACAAAGTTAAAGAGGTAAAAGTAAAAAGGAAAACACAAATAGCTTTTCCTAGATACATATACTCTAATAATTCATTTTCTTTTTCTTATAGAAACATTATGAAAACTCATTTTATCTCATACAAAGATCAAATATACATTTTTCCACACTCAATTATTAGTATAAAAAATGCATATTGACTCAGTATATAAGATAAAATGAATACAAATAACCCATTTTTTTTCTTTTTCTTTTTCTTTTCTAACCCCTCCATTGATCACTCCAAAAAGGTTTCCATAACATCCGGAAACATAGCTCCATCTGAATTCCTATACTCCACAGCATTACCTTGTTGTTGATGTTGATCCATTGAAGTTGATGAAGATGATGAAACAACTCTTGCAGGTAAAGTGAAGCTCCTCTTGAACTTATCCATTTTCCTTGCAGCAGCAGAACCACCTTCAGGGTGTCCTGTTTCCAAGCTGAGGAACTCATTTGGGTTTGCATTTTGTTGCATGCTTGAAGAATCCGAATTGGGGTTCTGATGACTGATGTTCAATGCTTGTTCCTGCAATAGCTTGTTGGCTTCGTCGGTTCGGCCGGTTAAAGCATTGAAGAAGGACAATCCATTAGGCCACTTGATATCATTCTCATGATCACCACTAGTAGTGTTAGTTCCAATCATGTCCTCAATCCTTGCACCATGCTCTTGGTGATGGTGGTGATGGTGTGGCATGAGAAACATGTGTGTCTCAGAGTCCTTGTTTGGGAATCCCATCCTCGATGCAGCAAAATTGGGCGAGGAGAGCATTGAGGCGGCCGAAGATGGAAGCGATGGCCTGTGAGGCCAGTTGAAGAGTGGTGCTGGAGGCCTAATTGGAATGGAAGATGGTTTTGAAGGGATTGAAGTTGAAGATGAAGTGTTCCTTGTTGAAGAGAAGAGTTGTGAGAGGTAGAATCCGGATTGGTATCCAAGTGATTCAAATGTGTGTCTCATTCTTAGCACAAAATGGAGGTCCTCCGGAATCTGATATCATAATCAAAAACCAAAACATTACAAGCATACACACAATCTTTTGACCTAAACTGAAAAAACCGATTTGATATGTTTGACTAAATTGTCCTCTAACGTTCTCCACTATCAATTTTACCCAAACGCAACTGCACTGTAGATTTCACCATAGAAATTAAGGCAGATTAAAGTTGAATAAGAATACAAAACTAAGTATACTCACAATCTTGCAAGAGCCTAGCTGAAGAAGGCCATGTCCAGCTTGAATTACAGCAATAGTCTGTCCAAAAAAAAAAAACTAAATTTATTGGTAAATTTTAAAAAAAATGTTTAAGGAGCAATAATAAGAGGAGGCCTAAGAATGATTGTGGAGTGACCTGAATGCCAGAATCAAACTGGTCGGTCCATTCAGGAGGAAGCTGCAATAAATAAGGCCAAAAAGAAAAGAAAGATTGGGATGAATCAATCAATCATGAGATAGGTACACATAAGCAATAGAAGGAAGATTTAAATGGTTGGTTATGTTGTTTTGTTTGAAGCTAAAAGCAAGAGAGAGAGAGAGTGAGAGTTAAGAGAGGTACAGCATCAAAGGAGCTCTGCCAGTAGTTGGAGATATTAGGCTCACATTCTGTGGGCTCTTTGAAGACCCACTTGTGGCACTTATCAGATGCAACTTTCCCCATCAACCTGTTCCCACCCAAACATTAAGATTAAGATTAAGATTAATTGGTTGAGACCCAATTAGAGACAGACACAGCATGGAGATTTTCACAAAACAAAGACCTACCCAGTACCCACCCTTCTCCATAATTATATAACTGAATGGACATCTTGCTGAAGGCCTTTCTCACTGGATCCTCTCACGCTAAATGAATAAATTCATAATTAAAAAATTTAACTAATTAAACATTAATTCCAAATACTTATTTCTTTGGATATTTCAAATTGGAACCGGATATTATACCTAAACTTACAAGTTGTTAACAAATTAATCATCTTAAAAAAGTTTTGTAGTAAATTATAAGAATAAATGACCATTTGTATCTATAAAAGATGAAAATACTGACATATGTATCCACACTAAATCAAAACTAAACTTGTACCCACACAAGATGTCTTTTGTATGACAAAAATCATCTTAAAAAAGTTTTGTAGTAAATTATAAGAATAAATGACCATTTGTATCTATAAAAGATGAAAACACTGACATATGTATCCACACTAAATCGAAACTAAACTTATACCCACACAAGATGTCTTCCGTACGACAAAAGTACTCTACATAGCACTCCAACCTTCCAAAGATAGGATAATTTTATCACACGAAAGATATCTTGCGTGGGTAGAAATTTAGTTTCGATTTAATGTAAATATATATATCAGCATTTTCATCTTTCATTGATACAAATGGTCATTTATTCTAAATTATAATATATGCTTATTTTCAAATAAAATTAATCTCATGTTGGTCAATCGTGTGCCGTGTAGTGTAGTAGTAGGTAATGGATCTAGAAGAGACCAGAGAGTCATGCTAGTTTATTAGAATATTGCGAAATTAGTAACCAAAAAAAAAAGGAATATTGCGAAATTTTTTTAGTAATCTAAAAATTTCATCCAACTTTTTTATAATAAATATAAAAAAAAAATGAAAGAGGCAAAGATTTGATTTATTCATGGGTTTGGCACGGTGTCTGACCCAAAATTTGTACTTTTGCAACAGATTTAACTAAGAGGGGCAGAGATTAAGGTATGAAGAACACAAGTGGAACCCCATAATGCACACTGCATACTGCACGCTTTCATTTTTAACTTTATTGAAAGCAGGCAATCAATTTCTCTTTCAATTTTTATTCTTAGCCAGAAATGAACATACTCTTACTCTGCCCCCCAAAAAGCTTCCTGCTACTTCAAACCCACTCTCTCACTCACTCACTACAACGTATTCAATTATATGTCATCTTTGTCATCTGTCAATCCTCCACAGGCTACCATAACATATTCCCTTCCCCTTTTTCTTAATTTGACCCCATTCATTTTTTACTCTACCAATATCTCCTTTTTAACCTAAATGCAAACCCTATTACCCTAAAGCCCTAAATGTATGAATCGTGATTTGGCTACAAAATTTCTATATCGCTTGATTTTTTTAATGCCCAAAAATAAAAACTTTGGGTCAAATTAAAGAATATGGGAATACACCAAAATTTATTCCATAAAAAAATAAATTTTTGTTATATTTTCTAACAATGTAAGTCAAATAGTTCCTTTTTTTTTTTTTAAAAATATCGTCATTTGACCAATGTAGATTTGTTGGTTGCTTCTTTATGCATCCAACTTTAACAGATTAATTATAGAAGGAAAATATAAAATATATTTTATCCCAAAATTATAGGATATATA
>NC_029792.2:24517948-24519370 GCF_000816755.2 Arachis ipaensis
TAACCATTATCATATCTGCTTATACTAAATTACCACCACACTCAGTTTAAACATGAAACTATTTTCAATTTTTTAAATTTATTTATCTTTTTAACTTAAAGCCACACTTGCATTTTGTAAACTATAACCTTCCCAATATAATAATGTTGAAATCAGCATCACCTCTTTTATGTCTGATTCAACGTGATTAACTGATTATTTCAGAGGACAAAAATATAATATTTTCACTGATATTATTATTGTCTTCCCTGAAACAGCTATATATCAGTATTAAAAGTAGACCACGATTCAGTATCCAAATATGGACCGGAACCAAATTAAATCTCATAGCAAAACATTGGTACATTTTTTTCCCCTCAAATTTCAAAGCCAATAGAGTAGTTATGATGAGAACCTCTAAATGTCCCTCAAATTGTTCGGAGTCGCCCTAAAAAAAGATAGGTCCTATAAATCAAGGACTATTGTGTATAAGGATATTGTCTTAGTGCATTGTATTATAAATAATATGCATTAGATAGATCTGAGTTGGTTCATTATTATTGCAAGTTTCCAAACACACCTTAATGATTTTTCTATACAAAATGCTAAGGATAACTATGACACAAATTTGGCAAATGTGGCAGAGAATCTTTCCCGGTCAAAAGTGATAAGGGAGGGTGGACTCTGAGGTTTATGTTTGGATTATTAATATTTTTCTATGAAGCATATCATTGATATTTTAATTTCAGGGAGTAAGCTTTTGATTATTGTACGGTTGGAACTGAAAAGGCCAGTGTCACCATAGTGGCTGTTTCATCCATCTTGTCCCATTGCAAAAACCAATCTTCCCAACTAAGGCAAATCAAAAACCCTATTCTATCCCTTGTTAACGTTTTTCATTTTTTTAGATTTTTTTTAAACGTTAAACGCATTCATTTTTATTTTTTGAAAATAATTTATTAAATTTAGTTTCTGAAAGATAATTTTTTAAAAATTATAATATTATATTTGAGCTTTTAAAAAATATAAATATTTTTTTAAATATAAAAATATTATTAGACTAAGACTTAGTTTGGTAAAATATTTTAAAGAGATGTTTGTGTTTTTCAAAAGTACAAATACTTCATTTTATATTTGGTCAAATAAAAAATTTAAGTGCTTGTACTTGTACTTTTTAAAAGTTAGAGCTGCTTTTTGAAAATACTTACAGTAAATTTTTTTAAAATTAATTTATACTTATCAAAAATAAAAAGTCTAATATAACCTTCAGTAATACTAAGAAAACAAAAAAACAGTCAAAATTTGCCTTATTTAACATTCATGAGTACTAAATAAAACAAATTCTTCCAATTTTTAGTTAATTTTTTTGTTATCAAATATTTTTGTAGAACCTTATATATTAATTAATATCCAAATTTAATTCTTTTATTAATGTCTATTATA
>NC_029792.2:24519571-24522886 GCF_000816755.2 Arachis ipaensis
TTTTAAAAACTAAGTTTTATAAATTACTTTTGAAAATAAAAATTTTACCAAACTAGTTTTAAATTTAAGTTTTTTAAATGTAATTTTAGTAGTTTATCCCGCTGTTTAAAAAAAGTTTATATCGAAAAAAGTATGAATTCACATTCTTGCAAGATATATATATATGACATTTCTTTATTTGTGTTAGTCCTTTCTATAGTTACTATTCAAACATTAATTTCTTGCATGCTAATTTATTTGCACCCTTCTTCTTCTTTTTTTCCCTTTTGGTGACTATAACGAGAAAGAAAATTAAACTGAGTTACTTTAATTAATGGGTGATTTCGCTGCATTTGATGATCAAAGAGTATAATTTAAAGAGCTAAAGTTATAATATGAACTCTCTTTTTTCTTCCCTCCTCTTTTTGACATCAATGTTGTCAAGGAATCGTTTGATATGTCATTGCATTATAACATACTCAGATAAAGGTTAGGAATCTTACAGTTTTTCTTACATCAACTCTGAAAAAGAAAAAGTCCAACTTTTGGAACTTGTCAATTGATGCTTTGAATGTACAATACAAACTAGGACACTAGGTGCATGCTTCTTTATTTAATTTGTTCTTGCTGAATTATCATATGATCTAACCAAAAAATAATTATAATAGCAAGGGTGAAATAGACGTTTTTTAATTTGATTATGGAGGCAAAGTTGGTGCTAGATTTGGATATAGAGAGGAGTGGTATTTAATATTGGTGTGGTGTCAGGCACAACTCGGATCCAACGATTTCTTGAACTTAATTCAAAAAGCAAATTAACAGAGACCCAGACGGCGTTTGTAAAAGGTAGAAAAATTCATGATGGTGCACTGATAGCATGCGAGACGGTTCATTGGCTGAAGTCACGGAGGAAGCCAGCGGCTATTATTAAACTGGATTTCCAAAAAGCCTATGACAGGGTAAGATGGAGCTTTGTTGATATTGTACTCCAGAAAATGGGGATGGAGAGGGGACTAAGGCAAGGAGACCCACTTTCTCCACTACTTTTCGTACTTGTGGTTGATGTTTTGCATAGAATGGTGGGGGAAGCTGGTAGGAACGGGCGCATTGCTCCGTTACTGGTAGGGAGCGCTCAGGTTGAACTGTCACACTTACAATTCGCGGATGACACCATTTTGTTCTGCCCGCCGGTGACTGAAACAATTCTGAACTATAAAAGACTGCTGCGGTGTTTTGAGTTGATGTCTGGACTGAGCATCAATTTTGATAAGTCAAATTTGATATCGGTGAACTGCGATCAAGGATGGGTTGATCATGCGTGTGGGCTACTGGGATGCCAGCAAGCAGCTCTACCGGTTAGGTACCTGGGAATCTCTTTAGGAGCGAATCCGCGTTTGATGAAGACCTGGAAACCCGTCATTGATAAAGTGGAACAGAAGCTAAGCTTATGGAAAGCAAAGGTGTTGAATAAATCGGGTAAGCTTGTTCTTATAAAATCAGTCCTGACCATATATTATCTAAGTCTGTATAAGATGCCGAAGGCAGTGGCAGACAAACTGATTGCTCTACAAAGGAACTTTATGTGGTGTAAGGAGAACGGTAACTCTGGTATACCGTTGGTCAAATGGGAGTTAGTACAGGCTCCAAAGAAGTGTGGGGGATTGGGGATAGGTGATGCCGTGCTGAGAAACACAGCGCTTCTGTTCAAGTGGTGGTGGAGGTTTTCGAAGGAGGATTGCCCACTGTGGAAGAAGATAGTTTGTTCATGCAACAAGTTGAATCCGGACTTAATGCTAGCAACTCAGCATCTACCAGTGAAAGGGGGGCCTTGGAAAGACATATGTCAGCTAAAGATAAAAGAACCAGGGATTCGTGATAAACTGATGCATGGCCTGGCAATGGAGGTAGGTAATGGTATGCACACCCGGTTTTGGGAAGATAACTGGGTTCAAGGAGGTGAGCTCAAACAGAGATTTCCAAGGCTGTATTCTATTTCAAGTCTGCAAGGGGTTGTCATTGGGGAGTGTGGTTTCTGGGATGGGCTAGATTGGATATGGAATTTTCAATGGAGGAGGGAGTTGTTCCAATGGGAGTTGGAACTTGTCCATCAGCTCCATGAGAGATTAAGATCAGTAAAGCTGTCAGCTGGTTGGGAGGACAATTTGGTGTGGAAGTTTGAAAATAAAGGTGTCTTTTCAACTAGCTCTGTGATCAAAGCCATACAATCGGAGACAATGCCGGCTGAAATTACGAGCTACAGCTTCACGAGCTCCCTTTGGAAAGGTTTTGTTCCTCCGAGAATCGAGCTTTTTGGGTGGTTTGTGCTAGTAGGTAGAGTGAACACTAAGGACAGATTGACTAAGATAGGAGTTAACATCATGAGTGATAACAAATGCGTCCTATGTGCCAAGGAAGTAGAATCTGCTGAGCATCTATTTATTCGATGTGAAATCACATGGCATGTGTGGTGCAAGTGGTTGAGGGCACTTCGTCGAGAGTGGGTAATTCCTGGAACCATCAAAGAACTCTTTGAGAGTTGGAGTGGCATGCAAGATAGACAACAAAGGCAGAGGGTGTGGATGACAGCGTTTTTTGCAGTGATTTGGAACATCTGGTTGGAACGAAATGCACGGATCTTCAAGAATGACAAAGCGAGTATTGAGTTAATTCACACACGGTCGGAGTTGAGCTACACAACATGGCGTGGTTGTGATCCTATGGGGGGATGATGGCATCGATGGAAAAGCTAGGGGATGTGTGAGTTATGTTGGTGGTTTCTATGTTTTATGTTTCCTTGTATGCTCCATTGTCATGTGTTGAGCTTCCTTCGTTTCAAAAAAAAAACGGACCATTCGATTTCATGTAAATTGTAAAAAAAAAAATTTGATTATGGAAAAATCACATGGTCCAATTTATTTTATGTGAATTTTAGATCCTCCCTCCATGCAAAACAGATCCTTCGATTTACTTCCAAAAACTTAAAAACAAAGAACTCGAAGAGTCCAATTTCTTAACATCAAATCTGAGCAAAAAACTGTCCCACAAATTAGTGTAACACCTCCATCATTTATAACCCAGCACAACACATTCACCTCTTCCATAACCAAAAAAATCAACCTAAAATAGATTGAGGCCAATGTTGAATTCAATAAAAATAATAAGAACTTTAGATATATCATCTACTAAACTTTATAGGGTTAATCATTCATGGTCAAAAAGTCCTAAAAAGGATTTATCAATTTTGATTCTTTAAAAATTAGATACATCAAATTGGTACATGGAATATACGTGTAAATTAAAATTACTCTTTTACTAATAATTTTAATCATTAATTAT
>NC_029792.2:24523016-24525082 GCF_000816755.2 Arachis ipaensis
TGAATTGTATTTTATAATAAATGATATCAAAATTAATAAAAAAAAATTGTATAAAAAACTAATTTGACTCACTTTTTAAATTTTAGAAATCAATTTTTAAAGTTTAATTTAATTTTATACATATTGATTATACGTAAAAATAATAGGTGATATATCAGGTGTTACTATAATATATGACACATTAACACATCATCAGAATATGTCATGCTAATAGTTATGTTATAGCATTATGTGACACTTATTCTAGCATATTATTATCTAATCAACAAAAGGGCTAATTTAATTTACAGTAATATTTTTCAGAAACAAATTTAAAACATCTAATATTTTGAAAATCATATTAACACTTTGGGTTATTCTCAAAAAATTATTATAACTATTAATCTACTAAAATTTTGATAGCAAAAATATTTAATTTTTGGCGTCCCTTTTCCATTAGGTTTAGCTAATCCCTTCTTTTATGCATTTTAATGAATCAAACTAATTTTTATATAGATATTAAATACAACTTAAGTTAATTCGAGTAACTTAACTTTGCTCATGTTAAAAGATTAGCATTGGCTTACATTTAATTAACAAAGAATATTTGGACTCATTTAAAATACAAAACTAAACTATTTAATTCATGTGTACCTACAAAATCAATGTGAAGATTAAGTTTTATTTAAAAAAAACGATTCAACTATGCTTGTGTATCTAAACTCTGAAGATTTTAAGTAGTTGTTAATGTTTGGCAAGTTCATATGACTAAAGTGCAATACGGTAATTTCAGGCATTAGAGGCACCCTATATTTCACGGTCAAAACACAAAACCCAAAGCCAAAGAAAGGTAGTGTCCCTGCCCAAACAATTGCCACTTAGACGCAACATAACATAAGCTACGGAGCAAAGCAGGTATTATTATATTTATATCCATGAACACAGTGCTGCAAAGTAATAGTATCAATCAAATTAAAATAAACAAAAAGAACAGCGTGAGCGTGAGATTGAGGTGTCACGTGCACACGTGCCATGCCAGTGAGTCGGTGCATCGTTTTTCATAAACAACAACGTACCGCACGAATTGCGGGGTTGCTGCGCCCGTTCCTCCTACGCGCTTGAACTTCACGCGCCACGAACACAGTTGCCAGGTATATTCCTTTAAACGTTACAAGCCTGCGTCACTAATCACGCGCCAGAAGAGCGCGTGGATTCATGAGTGTAAATGCTTTGGCGTCTCTCTCCTCCGCATTGGGCGGCCCAGGCATCGGGTCTGACGGACAAGACCGTATCTTTGGTGGGCCCCACACCCGAATCGCTTAAACCCCCTGCTTTTAATATGCTAAAACCCTAATCCCCTAATAATTATTGGGATGTTACTACTTAATTAATTAATTAATCAAAAATGACCAAAAGAGAACCCATTCATTGCATCCACATTTTTGTAGTTAAAAAATGTCAAAGGATGTGAATCATCTTTGCAAAACTTTCGTACTTTGGCTTCCATGTTTTGAATTAAATATTTGAAATCAGCTTTAATTTTTTTAACATCCCAAAAGATAAAAATATGATTTAGCTATCTTGTGTTTTGAGGAGAGCATATTTTAAGAGAATAATAATAAAAATATTTTAAATTTTTGATATATTTAATGTATTAAAAATATAAAAAAATTTTCTTTTCAATAATTTTTAAGAATAAACTATCAAAATATTTTTGAATTATTTTATTATTGACAAAAATATCTTCAAATTTTATTATCGAAAAATATTCACAAATAATTAAAAAAAACAAAAATACTCAATCATGGTAAAAAACCTACCCTATTTTTTTTGTCATTTTTAGATAATTTTAGAATTTTTTTTTATCAATAACAAAATCCAAAAATATTTTTATCCACGCTAATATAACATCCCTATAATTCTAGTAGTTTACCCAACTTTAAATACAACATTTTCTTTTATAATAATATTAAAATATACTCTTATCACACATATCATCAAGACCCATAATAATATTATAAACGAATTAGCTAATTGGGATAGGAAAACATTAGACACGAGAAGAGAATTAAAATTTTTTATCTTTT
>NC_029792.2:24525983-24527475 GCF_000816755.2 Arachis ipaensis
AAAGTTATTTTTAATTTGATTTATTAAACATAGATGTTACACTCTTTAAAAAGTTATTTTTTAAAAATTAATTTTTATAAACTACTTTTAAAAAATAAAAATTTTACCAAACTAAACCAGAAGGATGAGAGTGAGAAGACAAAAGTATGCCCTAATTTTAATTAAGAAAGAGGTAGTATAGTACTCGTCGTGTGTTGTGAATGTGCGACATATATGTTTTATTCACATACTCTTCTACCGGGTTAGGCTAGGTGACTCGAGTTCTAGTTCGAATCCGGTTGAATGGTTTTTTGAATAACATTTTTTTTGAGTTTGACTTGAAACATTGCAAAATCGAGCCAAAATTAACTAAAGTGTTTCGGATCGAACTTAGTCGTGTACTCCCTTAATCAAGAGTTAGTTAAACTTCATGAACAGATAGAATTGATCTGCAATTTTAGGAGCCGCGGAGAAGCATAAAATACAGAAAATATCAGTAGGAGGCTACAGAATTATGCATGATAGCAAATTGTGGTAACCAATCTTTTTTTCTGACACATTTTGTTATCTTCTCTATCTTCTATATTTTCTCTTATCTTTTGAATCTTATTTTACTCATTCAAGTATTCTCATGCATGTGAAAGTGTACTACTTTTTTTTTTTTATCTCAAATTCTATGTTAACTCATAATTGATTGTTTGTTCTAGATTTTCTTTTGCTATCGTTCAATTCAAAAAAATTTATGAAACTCTTTTTTTTATAAAGAAAACCTTTTTTTTTTATCAAAGATATAAAACTCGAACCCGCAACCTTTTAATTGAGTATGGAGAGACTGTGCCATTTGAGTTATTACTCATTAGCAACCATATTAGTTACCTTATTTAAGAATAAGGATTAAGATTCGTGTTAATAAAAAATCTCATTATTCTTGAATCGCTAAATCCACCGTAGTCATGTACATCGTGAACATAATTATGGATCCCGCTAGGGAGACAATGGACTATTTATAAACATGTTCCCAAAAGCTTAAACTGATTTTGGGATTCACCGAATTCTTGATCTTTTGGATCTAGCGCTTTAATACCATGCATGATACCATTCATCCCAAAAGTTTTAGCTGATGGGAAAAGGTAACACTAATGATTATATCTTTAATACTCTCTAAATTTTTATTGTATACATTGTATAAATATTCTATTGGCTCTTCGTACTTTCCCTATGATTATATGTAATGAGAAATGTGAATAGAAATAAAAAAAAATGAACGGTTAAATGTAAAAAAAATAAAAATAAAAATACACAATTGAAAAATTTTAAAATGGATAATGATGACTAAATGGTGATGTAAAAAAGAAAAAGGAGAATGAAATGATTATGTGACAATTATATATATCTTTGATTTTAAAATGATAGATGAATGAATATAGATGAATAAAAGAAAATTAAAGATGAAACAACACTGAAATCTGATGTGAAACAAAATTAAAACAGTGAAAAAGAAGAAAGATTTAAA
>NC_029792.2:24527555-24529101 GCF_000816755.2 Arachis ipaensis
GAGAGATTTATTTGTCAATAAATATAAATCAAATGTGTTAAATCTAGTAATAATTAAGTAGGTTTACTATTATAATTTTTGTTTTTATATGTCTCTTCTTGATTCATACGAGGTGATTAAAATTTTTAATTTTTTTTGTAGTAAAAATCATTGCATATACTCAAGTTATTTTTAGTTTGATTTTTAATTTTTAACCTTTAGACCATGAAAAAATAGATAGAATCAATTTTTAATCACTTTAAAATGGAACAACTTAATTAATTATAATTATATTAATAATTAATTTTAAATTTTTTAAATTTAAAATTGATTAAATAAACTTAATTAAAACCTATAAAAATCTTCCTGTTCTCTCTCACATTAACCTACCCACTTCTAACAATCACACACAGACACCTCTTTCACCGTCAGGTCCTCTCCGCCTCCCCACCGAGACCCACTCCTCTTTTATCCCGACATCTGATTCGTCGGATTCGCCACCGTCGACAATAATCTCTTCCCTTTCGTGAACCACTACTGCCAGTAGATCTTCACGTCAAAGCATCACCAAAGGAACCACGAACAACCGCCACAGCACCAGCACTAGGTAAGGGACGATTTTGGGTGTCATGAAGGGTGACGATTCAAGAAGCAAGAGCCACGAGATCCATGGTACGAAAAGATAATTAACCCCTACATGGTGCAAGAACTCGGCCTTTACCATCTTAGAGAAAAACAAGCACCTTAAGATGTAAAGAAGAGAGAGTAATATGAGAACAAAGAGAGCCAGAGACCAGAGTATAAAAAAAATTGGCGGGAAGTAGTAATCGGCGGCGAGGACAAAATCGTCGTCCAAGAATGCCTCTTTAGCTTTGTTCTCAAGTTCTTTCGCCATTCTTAAGACTGCAAACTACACACTTAGCCAAAAAGAGAGTACGAATTGTCTTCGAACAATTACAGAAATATAAAAAAATATTCATTTAATATGAAAAAAAACATCCTAATACTTAAGAAAAGAAATATCTAGTTATATTTTAGCAAAAATAATTAAATATCTATAAATTTTTAAAAAAATATGAAATTCTTAAAATTTAAAGACTCTCACATTTGTAATACAAACAAATTTAAAAAATATATAAAAGAACATCCATTTAATATGAAAAAAAAAATATTATAATACTTAACATTCTGATACTTAAAAAACATCCATTTAGTTTAACTTATTTTTATTAAGATGAGTTTCGAGATCCAGCACATTAAAAAATTGGCAGAGTTGGCTGAACTCCCTCTTGATTCCTTAGCAGAATTGTTAAACTATTTAAGTTTGGTCTTCTACAATTTTCATTTTGGGATGAAGCAAATGAAACAGATTAGTTCAGTCGTTGTATCAATTATCAAACTTTACTTTTTCATTATTTCAAAACTATTGGTACATTGAACCAAACTTGATTCAAAAAAATATTTGATAATTAAAATTAATAATAAAAAATTATTAAAATTTATTATTTTTTATTTTATTTAATATATTTTATAATAAATAAATATTAAATAAGATAATTTTAAATTG
>NC_029792.2:24529444-24529791 GCF_000816755.2 Arachis ipaensis
TTTATAACAAAAAAATAATGAAAAAAAGATAAAATTTATCTTATTTAATATTTATTAATTGTTGTTAAAATTAATAAATATTAAATAAGATAACTTTAAAATATTTTTTTTATTTTTCTAATATTACCCTTTATATTATTACTTCTTAAATTTGTTTTAATAACAATTAAACTGTGGGAGATAGTTTAACATAGGTTGCTTTAAATCCATACTTTTTATGTCCTTATATCGTTATCTTTGTCATGAATAATTCATAGTGCTGCTAAAGCTAATTACTCATATTTTTTGCCAATAAAAAGCAAAGCTAAATTGAAGTTATATGTAAAAAGAAATTAATGTAGTAAATA
>NC_029792.2:24529853-24542091 GCF_000816755.2 Arachis ipaensis
AAAAACTAAATAGACCACTTTTAAAGTTGACCATGATGAAATCAAAAGAAAGTTTTGTGGAGACTAATAAAAAAATACTTTATAGAAATAAGAAACTTGTTTAAGTCTTAAACAAAATGTATAGAATGTATTATGATATCATTTAGGAGTGTATATGGTCCAGCTTGATTTGAAGATCCGTCCTAGACCCAAATATTTTAGGAATTTGTTTGGTGTGATTTTATTGGATTAGGATTAGGTACAAATTTAAAAATAGACCTGAATATTCTTTAGGGTCGGATTTAGGTCAAGACAATCCAATTTTATTCGATTCATATGCACTCTAAAGAAACTAAAAAAGGTATATATATTTTAAATTAATTCCAATATTATGTTATATTAATTATAAGTTTATTATTTTATTTTTAATCATACTTATTGAATTAGAAAATAAATCAAAAAAGCCCGAAAATATTTTAGTTTTATCTGATCTAAGATCGAGTTAAGGTCTAAAAAATAGATTTGATGTATATTTAAGGTCGAGTCTGAGTTAGAAAAAACTCACAAGGCAACATCAAAAAAGGAACAAAAAATAATACAACAATCAGAGAAGAAACACAACACAACCAGAAAAATAACAAGGAGCATAACAGAAGTAAGGAAATGCAATCCCACAAAGAGATCACCAAGAATATATCCAAGACCTATTATGAGAAAAGCTGGGTTGAGAACGCTATAGCTACTCCAACTCAAATGGAGGAGGAAATGGAACACTCAATCCAAACAATGCTACAAGAAGGGAAACCACTTGATCCAACAGCTATGGCCGAGATGGAAAGGAAGACATGGAGATGGAAAATGGGGAGAAAAACCGAACTGAGAGTTTACTAGAAGGAGTGAATTTCACCACACCAGAAATTAGTGTTCTTAGAGACACATAGATGCAAATAAACTGACATGATTTGTTGATCATGTGAGGATTTTTTGTTTCCCTTTTCTTATCCTTTTTCGTCTCTATGATTAGTCTAGTTTGGAATGTGAGAGGTGCAGCTAGCGATGCCTTTAGGCGTACCTTCAAGGATATGATGAAGCAACATAAACCAGATTTAGCTATTTTGTTGGAAACTAAATGCAGCGGTGATACAGCAAAGAAAGTTATACAACATTTGGGATTCACTAATTTCATCATTAAAGAAGCTCAGGGTTTTGTAGGGGGTAGTTGAATTTGTTGGAATAAAAAGGACCTTAACATAATTAAAGTAGAATCACATCGACAATATATTCATGTGAAAGTCCAGTATCAAAGAGATAAGGAATGGTTTTTGATGGCGGTGTATGCTAATCCACACAATCAAATGAGAAATTAGCTTTGGCCTAATCTCCTAAACATAGCAAACTCGATGGATGGAGATTGGTTGATAGCCGGTGACTTTAATGAAATTAAGGATGCTTCGGAAAAAAAGGGCGGAGCGGCTTTGGATATGAGAGCATATAACAACTTTGTAAATTGGATCAACAAATGTGGGCTGATTGATTTAGGCTTCATAGGATCAAGATTCACGTGGAAAGGTCCAAAATGGGATGGGCATGATAGGGTGTTCTAATGACTGGATAGGGAACTCTCTAACCCTATGTGGAGAACCAGATTCCAACAAGTAACAGTTGAAGTTCTTACTAGAACCAATTCCGACCATCACCCTCTTCTTATCAAATGTGAAAAGGAAAGAAATGGTAGTTATACTAGATCATTCAGATTTGAAGCCATGTGGAAGTTACATCCGGATTTTCAAAACTGTCTATGAACAAGTTGGAACAAAGAAAACTCTCTACTGACAGCTATTGGAGAACTTAAAAAAGACCTACTGAAGTGGAATAAGAAAATATTCGGGAATATCTTCAAAGCTAAAAAAAGACTTCTCAACAGGATTGCAGGCATTCAAAGAAGCAATACGTACGGAGTAAATCCCTATCTAGACAAATTGGAGCAAGAATTGAACAAAAAACTAAATGATATTCTAGATAAGGAAGAGACATTTTGGATGCAAAAATCAAGACAGGAATGGATAGTAGAAGGAGATAGAAATACAAGATACTACCACACCAAAACCATCATTAGAAGGGGAAAAAACAGAATTCAAAAGCTTCGGAACAAAGAGGGAAACTGGATCGAAGAAGAAGAAGAGCTAAAAGCACATGTCCTCAAACACTTCCAAGACCTATACCAAGAACAGGTAAATATCATTCCAATTGATAATTTATCAGTTTTGATGCCTAATTTCAGTACCTCTGATTGTAGAAAACTCATAGCTATGCCGACGAAAATGGAGATAAGAAGAGCTATTTTCAGCATTGGATCGCTCAAGGTACCAGGAAGTGACGGACTTCCGTCTCTCATCTACAAGAACAACTGGGAGATAATGAAAGGGAAGCTGTGCAATTTCATCTACTCCTGCTGGACCGAACCAAAACAGATAGAACAAAGCAACACTACCCTCTTGATGCTTGTCCCTAAGCTCAACAACCCTGAGTTTATAAGTCAATTCAGACTTATTGCTCTTTGCAATGTGTGCTACAAAGTAATAACTAAGATCCTGGTTGATAGAATAAAGCCTCACCTTAATGACAAAATTGCAGCTCACCAATCTAGCTTTGTTCCGGGAAGGAAAATTCAAGACAACATTGTGATTGCCAAGGAGATGATGCACACCATGAGAAGAATGAAAGGAAAAAAGTAATTTATGGCCATCAAAATTGATTTTGAGAAGGCATATAATAGAGTAAATTAGAACTTCATGATTAGAAGACTTCAAGAATTTAATTTCCCAAGCCACCTAGTCAATTTGATTATGAACTGTGTCCAAACGGTTTCTTACAGCGTCATTTGGAATGGTAATAAAATGGAAGAGTTTGTGCCTAAAAGAGGCTTGAAACAGGGAGACCCCATCTCTCCCTACCTGTTTGTCATCGGCATGGACAAACTTTCCCACCTCATAGAAGACTGGGTTCAGAAAGGTTTATGGAAGGCAATTAGAGTGGGAAGGGAAGGACCTGACATATCCCACCTTATGTTCACGGATGACCTTCTCTTGTTTGCTGAAGCAACAATAGATCAGATAAAGGAAGTGACAGGGGTGATTGAAACCTTTTGCAAAGCATATGGACTAAAGATCAATGTAGAAAAATCCTCCATTGTTTTCTCTAAAAGAACCAATATGGACATCCGGGATGAAATCACTAAATATTCGGGCTTTAAAGAATAAAGGGACTTAGGCCGTTACCTGGGGGCTATGATCACTAGCAACAGAAAAGGGAAAGAAAACTTCAAAGACATACTAGAGAGAGTACATAACAAATTAAAAGGGTGGAAGAGTAAGTGTTTATCACTTGCGGGAAGACTTACACTAGCTCAATCAGTGTTAAGCCCAGCTCTCAATTTCACATGCAATATGAAAGAGTACCAAGAGAAATCTGTTTAGAGGTGAAAAAAATGCAAAGAAGTTTCATATGGGGAGATGAACCAGATAAGAAGAAAATACATCTCATAAGTTAGAAGACCCTTTGTTAACCGAAATATTTGGAAGGACTAGGATTCAGAAGGCTCAACACTATGAATGATGCTTTCCTACTAAAAATTATTTGGCAAGCTATGGAGAATCCGGAAGCACTTTGGGTTTAAGTCCTTTCAAATAAGTACTGCAAAGAAAATAGGTTGAAGAATCTTATGCAAGCAAAACAAGGAGACTCACTCTTTTGGAGAGAAATTATAAAACTATGGCCTATGTTTTTAAACTGTTCTATTCACTACATTGGAAATGGATTATCTACATTTTTTGGAAGCAAAATTGGTTAGAGAATAAAGGGATCCTCATAAATAAAGCGTTAAATCTAGACACTGTGGATGCTGAAAGCCTAGTGTGGGAATGGACCAAGCAAAATGGCAAATGGGACATAGACAAATTTAATCAGAACTTGCCTCCTGAGATTGTGATGGAAATTATATGCAAACCACCACCTCAGGCAGAAAATGATGACGATAGAAGAGGGTGGAGACCGTCTCACGATGGAAATTTTTCTATTAACTCTACCTACAAAGAACTCAGAAAGTGGCCAAGTGAGGAGAAAACTGTTTGGAAACAACTTTGGAGTTGGAGAGGTCCACAAAGAGCGAAAATTTTCTTATGGACAGCCATGCACAAGAAATTGATGACAAATCAGAGAAGAGCTAGAATTTTTGGAGGAGTAGGGGACTGTACGCGATGTAATGGAGGACAAGAAGACATCTTTCATGTGCTGAGAAATTGTCCGAAGGCTTCAACAATTTGGGTGAACCTAGTTAAAACAGACGAAATCCCTAACTTCTTTCAATTGGAATGGGATAATTGGATAGAAACAAATCTTTAACAGCAACTGGGAAAATATGAAGAGTTAGACTGGAGAGACGTATTTATTACAGCTTGTTGGAGAATTTGGCAATTGAGGAACAAAGAAATTCATGAACAACAGTATAGAAGACCAATACAACCATATGCAAAAATTAATAAAGAAGCCAAGAAAATTAAAAGAGCGCTTGAGAAAGATTACCTCATCGAACAGAGAAGAGGAAGAATTGAGATGAGCATTCGATGGAACCCCCCACCGGCAGGATGGATCAAATTAAATTCTGACGAAATAACTCAAGGCAACCCAGGAACTATCGGCTGTGGAGGAATTCTACGGAATAAAGAGAGGCGCTGGACAGCGGGCTTTTCTCACAAAATTGGAGTCGGAACAGCTTTCATGGCGGAACTCTGCGGTGTGAAGAAGGGATTAGAGATAATCTGGACAATGAGTTTTCGAAAAATTATGGTAGAAATAGATGCTGGAGCAGTGATAAAGCTCCTCAACAAGGGAGAAAGTTTGGCCTCCCACCCTAATGCTGTGGTCAGAGAGATATATGAATTAAAAAGAAGAAATTGGAATATTCATTTTGTTCAAATATATAGAGAAGGTAATATGTGTGCAGATTACCTGGCGAAAAAGAGTTTAACAATGGAAGCTGATTTTATTTTTTGGGATATACCTCCTTCTGACCTTAGGAGGATTATTAGTGATGATGAAAGATGGGTTACCTTACCCCGTTTAGTTTGTACCTAGGTTTTCTTTTGGGCGTTTTAGCTCCGTTTCATTACCAAAAAAAAATTATATATGACTAATCAATATTGCGTTAATTAATTAGTCGAGTGATAATCAACTTCATCAACTTTTTTAATGCTCTAAAATTTGAATTGTAGAGCTGGTCGTATATAGACAGACAATTTACAAGATGCATATTATTAAGATTCATGGTATCTGGTATTGATATTGATGACAAAGAAAAAAAATTTTCTATGATTGTTATGTATAGTAAAGCAATTTTTGCTTGTATTTAATTTTGATGTTAAATTGACCTTGTATTATTTGATTTTCTTTTAATTGATTTTTCTGGGTTGAGGTCAGTATCCTATAAACAATAAGGTTACATTTAAAAGAGACATTAAAACTGAAAACTGAAATTAAGAGACAAAGATTAAATTAAATTTTTATATTATATTTGATATAAAATATACTGAATTGAGTTATGTTTTAATATTATATTTAATTTAAAATAAATATCAAAATTGACGGGTAAATATGAAATTTAAAAAGTTAAATGAGTGTATCTTTTAAAAAAAGTATTATTAAAATTTCAGTTTTTGTCCTAAAAAATTTTAGTCTTTTATATTTCCACTCTTTAGAGGTACTAAAAGAATTGAATTGTGTCCTGAAACTAAAATTTTAGTTCTAATATCTGACCACCAAATACAATACTAAGTCCTCCAATTTCAATCTTAGTCGTAGTCTCTAAAGATAAATGCTACCTGAATAAATTGAATTTTGGAGTTTCCGGTAGGTAGGCTTTACCTAATAAAATGAAAGTTGACTCAGGGTTATCGTTCCACGACATAGAAAAATTATAGATCAAATAACATTATTTAGATTACGGTTAAGTATGACTTTGGTCTCTATGGTTTAGGGCGAAAATTTTTTTGTTCTCAACCTTTTCTTGCATACAAAATCATCTCTAAGGTTCAACACAGTTTTAAAATCGTCATTTTGGATAAATTAATTATTTAAATGACAAAGTACCCCCTTTCTCTCTCTTTTTACCACCATCATCATCTACTCTTTACTCTTCACACCGTTATCATTACCACTACCGCTAAACACCTATTTCTCTCTTCTCACTACCATCACCCCACCCACTATCACCCCATCACCATTTATTTATGAATTCAACAAGAAAATCCAACCTTTAATAACAACCTTAAATAAATCAAAATTAAAATAGCAATTCAACAACACCACTCCAACAAATAAAGAAAATCATCATCATTATAGTCAAACCAAACATTAACAAGAACAACAAATATCTTATTCTTCCTCTAATTTCTCACAAAAACTAAAGAACCAACAAAAAAGCAACAACAATTCAGAGGATTCTTTGTTAGCTCAGCCGTAGGTTTGTGATGAATTTGAAAATTAGGGATTGTGATGAACAAAAACAAGAATTAGGAACTTGAATCTTAACTTGCCTATGATGGCAATGACGGTGGAGCTGCGTGGTGGTGGTGGCAGTGAGTCTGGACGGCAAAAGGCAAGAAGGAAAGGGGAAACGAGGCGCGGTGGTGATGTTGGAAATGTGATGAACACCACCACCACCACCACCACCACCTCCCTGATGACGACGACGAGGAACACGAGGCAAGGACGAGTCACGGCATTGCAAGGGCGAGGTGCAGCAACGGCGAGGCACGACAAGAGCGATGGCGCGGCGAGGCAACGGTGATGGCGAGGCGTGGCGAGACAACAGTGACGGCAAGGCATGGCGAAGGCAAGGCTTCCTTCCACTACAAGAAATGTGTCGAGTACTATCGGGTTTAGCGTCACGCATTACCGTCGGCTTTACTGACGGATTTATGGACGGTTTTGATATAAAATTTGTTTGGTCAAATCGTTACCAATGGATTTTCGATTCTGATACTAAATTTGCTGGTAATACTCGGAGGAAGAACGAGGGAAATAGGCGCGAACTTTAGCATGGGCTTTACCGTCGAATTTTTCCGATGGTAAGTCATTTTAGTGAAACGATGCATTTTGGTGACCCACTATGAGTTACCGTTGGATTTAGCCAATGGTAAATCCGACAGTAATGAGCCTTGAAATTGAAAGTGCAAACTCTCTCCCCCTTCATTTTGAAAACCCTGTCTCTCTAACATCTCTCCTTCCTTTCTCTTTCTAGTTGTTTCCTCTCCCCACTGCTACAGCCCCGCCGCCTCCGGCCCCGGTCTCTTACCGTCTCCTCTCCGTCTCACAAAAACCAGCCAATTCGTCCTCTCCCCTGGTACCAAGCGCAACTCTGTCTCTCTCTGTCTCTGTTTTTCTTCCACCGTCGCCGCACCGCACCGGACCGCCGCTCCTCGCCATCCAACACCGACGTTGTCCCCTTCTAGCATTAACGCGACTCTCCTTTTGTCTCTGTTCTTCTTCCCCTTTTTACCCCTCAGGTTCCTTAGTCCATCTTTTTCCTTGGGATAATACATAATAAATAATAAAATTTGTTAAATTTGTTTCTATCTTTATTATTTTGTCTTTGTATTTCTTATTTAGATACAGAATCCAAACATGGCATATAAGTACATATAAATGCACTAGATTATGATTCAATATTGAATCTTATAACATAAAATTGTTTTAAAGGGATAATTATAGGAAAAACATACCAAAGTCTAGCATAAAACAGTTGTACAATATGTGAGTGGTCACAAAAGATGTCAATGGAGCATAAATCATAACTAAATTAGTCTCATGACTTATATTTAAGGTTCTTAGTATGACCAAAATAAGGGAGAGTTCAACAAGAGCCACAATTGATGAGTGGTCCAACTTTACTATTAACTCCATATATCTGTTTTTCAATGAGGCACACACATAATTTAATTAGTTTAAAATGAAAAAGGGAAAAATGTATTCGCACACATAATTTCAATGAGGCACACACAAAATTTAACAAATGTATTATTATGTTTAATATATAATATACATTTAGTAGGTAGGATTATTGGAAAGAGGATTTCAAGAGTAATACAAGCATCATAATAACTTGGATTAAACTAATTTTTATGTGAATAACTAAAACTAGTAAAGTAGAATTTGAATGTGATAATTTAAGAGCAATGATGTACCATTTACTTATGAAATAATTATCTTTAATTTGATTAGCCCTATATATAAAATGAATATAGTAAATTGCCAAACTAAAAAGTTTTTGTTGGTCAATATAAGTGGAAGAAGTTTAGATTAATGCTAATACGAATAAGGTGACTTGAATTTTTATTTATATCTCTTATATCCTCTTGACATAAATAGTACTATTATTAGTGGCTTTAGTCTTTAGGATTTCTAGTGATGCTATGAATTTTTATTTAATTGTATTTTAATTGATGCTGTAGATTGAGGTTGGTTTAATTTGTAGGAATCATTAAGGTAGATATATGTCTAATTTTAGAGAAAATTAGGTCAATTTTTTTAAATAATATAAATATTGAATGATTCATATAGTTTATATATATGCTGATTAGTGTTAATAATACATTCTTTTGTAGACATGATGACAAGTTGCAGAGATAAATCTAGTGGGTCTCGTGGTCATGGTAAAGGGAGAGTTTCTACCGAATCTCCTGCGATTGTTCAGTTCTCGCTCTCTACCCCGACTACCCCGTCGACCCCTAGGCAGGTCCAGTAGACCAGCAGTTCATCATGGTCTCAAACCCGAACTACGTGCGTCCTTCTGCTACATCCCTTGTAGATCCAGAGACAGAGCCCGCAGTTGGTGATTTTTCTAGTTTTCCCAGCAGGATGTTTCTCCACCACCGCCCGTCATCCGGCTGAGAATTTGGCCTGATGGCATGCAAGCGTGAGTACATACAATTTTTTAAGGTTAAGTTTGTTAATCTTAAGTTTATATGTTTCTATGTGTTGGTTAATGTTAGCTTTTTTCTTTGATAGGTTTGCACCAAACAATAATGCTTGCACACAGGAGATCTCCGAGGTCATTAAATCAACGTACGACCACTCGTGACTGACCTACACGTAGATTCCGGCTGAGACCAGAGATCGATGGTTTCAAAAGTTGGCGGTAAGAACCCAATAATATTGAATTAATTAACTGTATTTGAACTGTATTTTGTTCCGACTAACTAATTTTGTTGAATCACTTTGTGAAGTTGAAATTCATATGGGATGGGAAGCATAATCTCATGATTAGAAAGATCTAGGACCAACGGACAGCTAAACAACTTCAGCAGATGATGAGCAACGTTCGTAAGGGGCGCAGCCACCTAACGTTGTGGATCCGTCCAGGCATCAAGAAGGAACTAGAGGCCTATTTTAACAATGATGAGGGGTTCACGCGTCGCTGTCTGACGAATGTCGCTAACAGGGCTTCGCCCAGGTCGTCGAAATATACGGGTGGATCAGCGACTTTCATGAAGACGAAGAGTAGAATAGTAAGAATTTTGTCATTGTTTAATTTTTTAGTAGTTACTTGAATTTAGTTGGTTAATTTGTTCATTTATTTTATTGGTTGATATATTAGTTTATAGTCTAAGTTGTTGGACCATAAGGCGATACTGGTAGACACCTTCAAGTATACCTCATACTTTGAAGGCCAACAAGGAGAGATTTACTAATGAGCAGTCTGCGGCCCATTATGTGAGTTTAAATTAATCCTAAGTTTTAAATTTATTTGGTTTAAAGTCAATTAACTATTATCCTAATCACGACATGTGTGATATAGGAGGATTAGATGCAAAGGTTGGACGTCGCGACCCAGCAATCTCAGCCGCCTAGTTAGAACGACGAAGCCGGCTCTGAGACCTCAGTGGTAGATCCTGATAGGGTTGGCGCAAGTCCGCCTCTGAACTCCACCAGAATTGCCGCTTCGAGTTGGGATCATTCTTCATCAGTGGCCTTCACTCCTCTGCGTTGGTGGCTTCTTCTTCCTTTGCCTCTGCCTCTGCCACCAACCTTACCGATCTCCAGGTCAACTTAAGAGAGGAGGTGCAGAAGCTAATATAGGAGCTTCACCAGCAAGCGGAGCAGTCTGAGCAGAGGTACAACAACCTTTTTGCATGCATGGGAGGAGCCATTGCCATCAGCTCAGACCTAACGAAAAAGTTGGAGCAGCTAGATCGGTTACGAGAGCAGATGGAGGCGTTGGTTGTACAAATGAGCGCTGGAGCCAGCAATGCTGGAGGTAGTAGCAAAGCTGCTAGTGGAGTACCGATGTTAGCACATATTCCGCTGCTTCGCAGGGGGATCACAATGACGACGACGATCTGTAGGGGTTAGGGTTTTATTTTTTGTTTGTCTATTTTATTGTATTCTATTTTTGTGACATTTTATTGTATTCAGACCATTTATTTTTAATAAAATAATTTGTTGATTTCTGATTTTAGATTTCTGCTAATAATTTTGTTAACAAGAGTTTTAATTTGACTACTAATTGTGACTTAACTGTGCCAAAAAACAATAAAAAAATATTACCAAACACTTGAAATGGCGCCCAAAGTTACTGTTGGATTAATCCGACGGTAATCATCAACTCAGTCTCGACAAATTAAATTCATTAAAAATACCAACGAAAAATCTGCCGATAATTAGCATCGGACAAAAAAAATCTTCCAGTAATAAGTTTTCGGTGATGTTTATACCGTCAACTCCAGGACGACGGTAAATTTATTACTGGCAGATTTATTTGATGAATCTGACGATAAATCCGACAATATTAAGCTTTCTCTCTGAGTTTTTGCTTCTCTCTCCGAGTCTTTGCTTCTCTCTCTTCTGAAGGTGTGAAGAAGCACATAACGAGGTTGTGATAGAGATGATGATATTGAGGATATAATTGTCCGAATGACGATTTTAAAATTAAATTGAACTTTAGGGACGATTTTAAATGCAAAAAATCGTACTTAACCCTTTAGATTACGTGCCAATTAAGCATTTGCAATATTTAATTAAATAAATATTTTAAGTTAAATCAAGAAATCAACGTAACTAGGAATTCGAGTAATTAGTCACTTTCAAACAATTAAATCATTATTTACAAATCACAGCCTCAAATCAAAATCAATCTCAATACCACACCAATCACATTTTCACAACCTCAATCCAAGCTTAATTCCACCAATTAATCTCTCATAAGAATAAAACCGGTCATATTCACAGCAATAATCCAAACTTAATAACATTACGATTATTAATATATATATATATATTTTTGTAATTATTTACTATATTTTTTGGGTATTCCTAAATTAAAATCAATAACTTTATAATAATATCCCCTACCTCAGTATCGAGACCCACATAATTCGAAACTGCAACAACCGCAACGGTGAATCTGGCCCGGTTTAGGTAGTGTTTCTCCAGCGACATGGTGCTCCGGTGAAGGCTGAATAGAGGACATGGACGAGTAGGTACCAGTGCAAGTTGCAGCAGAACCAAAACGGCAGTTCCAACAAGCTCAAACGAACTTCTCCGGCAATCGCAGCGACAACGTTGAAGGCTTCCCACGACAGCCCAACGAGCGACTCTGTGCGTCACATCTCTTCCTCTCCCCTCTGTCCAATGGCTACGGCGATGGTTGTGGCTACAGCGACAAGCCCTGGCAGCGGTGGTCGAAGCTCCAATAGCAGCGAATAGTCCTCCTCCTTCACGTTCTCCTCTCTCCGTGAGCTCCTCTTCCTTTGAAGTTCGAACGATGATGGCGACGGCTTCTCGGCAATGACGATGGTGAGACGCGGCGGGACAGCAGCAGCAGCGGCGACTCACGGACGGCAATGAAGGTGGCTGGCGCGACGCTCCTTCTCTAACCCGCGAGCTCTCTCTTCTCTTTTAGTGACTCGATGGCAACTGGCAGGGCACAACGACGGCGAGGACGAGGGCCGCCAATGGCGGTGCATATATATCCTTCCTCCCTTCTCTTCTCTTCTCCCGTTCTCTCCTTCCTTTCTTGTTGTTTGTGTGCGGGTATTTTGCCGGAAAAGGGAAATTAGGGGGTGATCACTTAGGATTTTTTTGCTGCTTCACCTTTTTACTTTTAAGTTTTAACATTCAGCAACTTAGTATCTTAGATTTTTTTTCTTTTATATTTAATTATTGTTCTTTATAAATATAATTTAATTAAATTTTTTTTTTTTTT
>NC_029792.2:24542107-24543182 GCF_000816755.2 Arachis ipaensis
TTATAAACAATGTTAAATTTTGCGATAAATTAATTTTTTGTTACAAAATATTACGACTTTTTGCAACTTTTTTTTTTGTTACAAAATAATATGATATTTCATAACAAAACAAGAGGTCATTACAAAAATTAACATAATTTGTAATAATAAAAGTTAAGTTGTTACAAAATATTAGCATGTTTTGTAACAACTTATAATATTGTTACAAAATATTATTCTTTTGTAATAATTACCAATTATTATTATAAAAAATATTTTTTTTGTAATAATTTTAAATTTAATACAAATTTTTTTGTTACAAATGTTCTATTTTTTTGTTTTGTCACCATTAGTTAATTAATTGAGATAGTATGTTCTATTTATAAATTCTCAAGTCTAGCTAGCTATATTAAAAAGAGGCTTGAATCTGGGACGAATAAGCAATGAAACCTAATTAAGATCAACCTTTTGATCTAGCTATTTAAGATTACTAATCATATTTATATATTTACGTATGAGGAGCCAATGGAATATTTATACAATGTGTACAATGGAGGTTTAGGAAGTATTAGAGATATAATCATTAGTGTTATCATTTTCCATCAGCTGAAACTTTTGGGATGAATGGTATCATGACATGGTATTAGAGGGTTAGATTCGAAAGGTTAAGAGTTCGATCCTTGGTGAACTCCAAAATTAGTTTAAGGTTTTGGAAAGATGTTTATTATCGCTAGTACTCGAATGGTTATTCTAAATAGTATGTGAGATGTTTATTTTGTAATTCAATAGTCCATTGTCTCCCTAACGGAATCTTTAGCTTATTTATTAAAACAATTTTTTTTCAATACAAGTAACATTATACATTAGTATATATTTTTAACAAGTGCTTTTGGTGCACTTACTTATTGTTAGTGAACCCTTAATTAAAATTAATTAAGAATTAAGAATACTACTTTTATAGTGCAACTAGCTTATTAGTATAATTAGTACTAATTAAATTAATGAGTAAATATCCAAGTTGATCTTCAAAAAAATTTATATTGGACATTTGTTTTTTAATAAATATTTTCAAAAATTTTTTTTTTTCAGATAGATA
>NC_029792.2:24543195-24543805 GCF_000816755.2 Arachis ipaensis
ATAATAATAATAATAATAATAATAATAATAATAATAATAATAATAATAAAATTCATGTGAAAATTTAAAATTTGATTATCACGTTCACGTGTCTTCCCAGCTAGCATTTAGTTATCCAAGCTAAGTGTCGAGTTATGTCACCAAGAAATTAAAATAAGTCAAATGATATTCAAAGTTTAACCAAATTCCAACTGTGCTGTTCACTTGAATATGAATAATCTCCATTAATCAATTTAATTTCCACACCGACTATAATGTGGTTTGAAAGTTGAGTTTTCTTTATTTGTGCATGCATTTGCCAACCACAACTTGCATTCATGCATTGTATCTTACACTTCCAATTCGAGGATCATATATATATGAATCATTTTACTGATTTAATAAGAATATACCAAATCAAAAAATAACAAAGCGAGTAAAAAATTGGTAGGATGAAAAAGCTTTGACCCATATAAATTGACTTGTCCTAACTTAATCAATATAGATTCAGAGTTGTAGTTACATGAGTTATTGCCGCCTTTGAAACATTGAATATGGTAGTTTAGAAAACCTTCTCTTTTTTTTTTCCTTTTTTTCTTTCATCAATGATGGTTAATTGATTGGAGTTGCT
>NC_029792.2:24543856-24544146 GCF_000816755.2 Arachis ipaensis
TTTATGATATAATATCAGAATTTTTATAAATTAAAAATTAAAAATTTAATTCTTATTATTTAAAAAATACAAAATTCACATAAAATAAAAAAAAAGAGACCCATGCATGCATGAAGAAATATGTTAAGATATAACCACATAAAAGTCTTAATATTTTTTTTTTTAATTTGAAAAATATTTGACTTTAATTTGTATGCTGTATTTGCAAGACCATGTATTCATGCATGCAACCGTACCACCCTGTAGAACGGTCTCCCATGCTGTTTTCGCCTACAACCACTGAAAATGTG